>NW_003805458.1:345812-346407 GCF_000255335.2 Galendromus occidentalis
GATTCCTGATTCCAATCGGTGCGGCCGTCAGAGAACAGCCGCGGCAGCGAACGCAGCGCGCAACACGACGAGCGCGGCTACAGGTCGAATAGATCCGCCTTAGAGCCTATATCTTTCCGCTTGCATAGAACTTGTGACACGGTTGAGAGCAATGTTCTTGCTGTGCAGCATTCAAGTTTGGAATCCCTGACGAATTTCGTGTGCAGGCAAACACTGAGCGCTCCACATCGTGGGGGGAGATGTGGAACTTCTTTGGACTGGACCACAGAAACAGAGATTGAGGTTTCGGAAAACTGCATAATTCCACAACAGAAGGGCTCGACCTTATGCCACCACTCAAAGGCGCTACACACTCGAAGACCCGATGCAGCCAATGCAGCAGACCGTGAACGCCAAGCGCCATATGATCAATTTTGAATTTCTACTCCTCTTCGCGCGCTTCCGGTGCTCTCACAAGTAAACATTCTTTTTTGAAAATGACAATCACCAGATTTGACATGCTTTTCTGAAAGTTTCCGAGCCCCGAAGCAACCCCGAGTCGTTTTTCCCTGCTGTCCTGCATTTCATACCCCTTCCCTGCAGGCTCCGAAACCCG
>NW_003805458.1:346427-574261 GCF_000255335.2 Galendromus occidentalis
GAATCTCATTTCGGAGCTCTGGGACCATTCGTCATCGGAAGATTCAAGCTCTAACTCCATCGTGCGCGACTTACGATCTGGATTTTCGATCAATTTAGCCGAGCCCCCAACCGAATCGGAGACCCGCTTATTGAACATTAGAACTGAGAGCAGATATTCCGAAGGTGAAGATTTCTCTACCTTCGCGGTGGGAGCTTGGGACTCCACGAAGTCTAGGCTCCTTGACTCGCTCCCGGAGCCTGCGTTTGGTCTTCGAGCTCCAAGAATCTTTATCAGGAATCTGGATCTATTCGAGCATTCCGAATCTCCATCAAACATCGATCATTCCTACCCAGCACTTACAACTCATCGGTGGGGACCGCAGATATGCGCGCTTTGCGGAAGAAAAAGCAGCAACATTTCTCAATCACTCCCTTCTCGTCAACGCTGAGCCTCTCCCCATTTCGCTCAGGAAATCATACAGTATTGCGACAGAGCTTCGATATCGGTGAGCGATTAGCATTCGAAATGGAAAAGGGAGCGGATTCCGTCGGTCGAATCGGGGATTCCCGCCTCGTCGGTCCCGAATCGGCAGCTCCGATGTCGGCCTCGCGCGACAGCAAATTCCGCCCTTCTCGATTTCTCGGTAGTGGTCGCTCAACCCTTCTGAAAATGCTATATTTCCGACATCTTTCCTCCCCCTCCCCTGGGTGAGGAGCCAGAATGTTTCTCCACGCGACACTCAATTATATAATTTAAGGAAGGGGGACGAAACGATGAACGAACGCCTACTCGTTTCGAGAGGAATGAGAAAACTGGATCTTTATGCCAGCCGGCCGTCCCTTGCGCCCCAAGTGTCCTCTCTAATCAGAAGAGGAATGTGTGTTGACTCAGCAGCGAAAACTCGCTCAAGCGAGGTATAGTATCTTGTTTACAGAGAAGGAACTAGATTCGTGCGGGGCTCCATTCCGGAACTGTCGGACTCCCGGCATAGAGCGCTCATTTTTATGAAGTCGAGCTCCAAGACGCGATTGAAACTTGGCTCCGCGCGCTCATAGACCCTGACTGAGTGAAAGAAGCAGCTATGCGTGACCCAGTATTTCAACAACCATTGTAGATCAGACTCGACTTTCGAGCTCTGGAAAGTTCGTCCCGTAGCGACCCCGGTTGGATTCCTTGAGTGTCTCACGCTCGTCAGACGGGCTTACGCTGAAACCTTTGTGAACGAAACTCCTTCCTAAAGTATCCTAGGTATGCATATCCTATCCGGATCGGTGACCGGCTGCTACGAAGCTAGTCCGGAATCTAAAGGTGACGAGCTTAAAAATAGTCATGACTCAGGAATTTTCGTAATACTCGATCATCATCGAGATAATGGATAAGGCCTCGACTCCAGAGTTACGATGATTGGTCGGAACTTCGTATATGTGAGCCACAATGACATTGGGCACTCCGTCGGCAGCCGGCATTTTTTCTATACCCAATTCGCATATTCCATCGATACTTCGTGAATTTGATATATAACCTCCCATTAGGCTTCGCCGGAGAACTCTGTGTGTTAGCGGAAAGAGATTCCCGAGCGGAAAGAGATCTCTCCGCTCACTCGGTTACATGGAATTACCGACTCGAGTTGCTTCAATAGTCTTTTCGCGACTACGACTCTGCAACTGAATGGGCGATACACATCTGTGTACGTACGTCTATTCCGGGTCTTTGTGGAGATGCTCTTTGATCCGTTTCCCTCTCTTCTTTCACCTCGGAGGAACAAACATGCCGTGTGTTCTCGCTCCAGTCCTTTTCCCCGACGAGCGTGCCTGCCACCGAACACTTTCGCCGGTCCACCGATCCTGCCCGCACTCGGGAGCCAGGAGCGGGAATTCGGGAGTCGATCCAGCTTGTGTCCAGGTGTCAGACGTCAACACAAGTCTTTTTTGCTCTCTTCGGCACCCTCAAATTGATGGGATGACCCTCCTCGAAAACATTGGCTGGTTCGTATTTCGCGACTCCGAGGACATCCGCAGAATTGCATCAGTAGAGACTTTCCGCCATGCGAGACATCGTATGAGAAACATGATTGCACAGGAAAGTCAACGATCGGTCTGCCTAAGCGAAGACCGAGCAGGAGCCGTACAGATGTGATCCGCCGAGGTTTTATGTCGTCTTCTCGATGATTCTCCTCGATGATTCTAGCGGGATTGCCGGTCGCAGAATGCACCTTCTTGACAGGAAGAGTCGGCGGAACTCCGGAAAAGTTCTCCTGAGTCGAAGTCGTAGACTCATTCATTTATAGATCAACGCAACCATCAAATCAGCTCGCGAGATTGGATCGTTCAGGAATCGAGCCCGAAAACGAACCCAAGCGCCCCCGAGGGAACCGGTAAGCGGAGTCGTAATTGCCAATCCGAGGCTTCCCGGCCGAACAAGAGTTGCAATTTTGGTAACGTTCCTCATCACCGGGCTAAGCTCATTATGAAGAATCGTGACGTTAGGGTCATGGCTGGTGATGTTCAGCGCAGCCCTCCGTTGAGCTCGTCGACGATACTCGTTGCAGACATCCACGGGAGTCATGCCAACTGCGAATCGCTCGCAAGTACGTTCCAGAGGAACGATTGCTCCCAATCTACCGCATATAATCCAATTGGTTCGCACCGAAACCCGCGGTTCAGGTTAATCACTGGAGCAATGGATCGCGTGTATTGGATCCAGAGTTTCAATGGAATTCCACGCTCATCAAGCGAGTTATATTGGATTTATTCGTAAGAATGAGTCAAGACTCTGTATAACATCGGCCTAGCCGACCTTACAAGGTCAGACCCTAATCGAAGCGAACCGCTAACGGCTGCACCTTTTACTCGCTGGACCTCCATCGAAACTCTCTGCAGCAGAAATTCCGTTGTTCTTTTGTCCCCGGAGATTTCTCCTAGTCTCTTCCCCAATTCACTGGGAAATGTTTCGCGAGTGATTCATTATCTTAAAACTTCTCTCCTGTGAATGGGCCGTTGTCGCCCATTCCTCTTAAGTGTCGAAGGGAATCCTTATGTCCCTCGAATCGATGAGTCGTGAACGACAATCGAATTTTCGCCCCTGATTTCGGATCGGATATTGGGAGTGATTGTGGTCCAGGTTGTCGCGGAGATTTCGTGTTCCGGTACGTGAATCGGGATACGAGGAATAAGCTCTCAGCAAGGAAATTTCCTCGATTATCGCGTCCGAAACTTGTAAAATCGGAAGATCGCCATCCAGATCCAGAGCCGCGAACTCCGAGCCTCGACTCGTTCGAGTGTTTTCTCCTTCGAGATACTCAAGCCGCCTCGTTGTCGATCGCAATTTCGCTCACGGCTGGGAGAGTCGCGCCGGACCTCGATTCCATCGCTAACCGGGATTCCGTGGAGATGCTAACGCTTTAGCGGAATAGAGAGTCGGTGAATCTGAAGGATTAGCGAGATCTTTAGCTCTCGAAGCTCTCAATAACAAACTGGAATCATGACGGGAGCCTCCAATACGCCCAGTCTCTGTCGTGTCGGAGTCAATATCTTCTCGAACTTGGATTCGATGAAGGCTAGGATGGAAATCGTGCGAGCCTCATCTCACATCGGATTTGACCTCGCGACAGGTCAAAATAGAGAGTCCAAAAATTTTCTGAAATCACCAAAGGATCTTGAGACGTTCTCGTCTAATTTGGTCTCAAGCTCAAGTCTCCGGAAGCCTTCAGCGATCTGAAGGAGCTAGATCCCGTCCGCAACAATAGCTCGACACAGATAGGAGCGTCGGAGGACGACGGCGACGGCTCCAAGGATCGAGCGCTGTTTGGAAACCTCTGATAGAGAAATGATAGAGATGATAGAGAAACTCCACAGGGGGGATAAAAAATAGACGTGAGGAGCATGGATACTCACCGCTGTTCTAATTTCACATGAATTACCGTGATCGGAAACTTTCATCGAGCGATCGGAATAGCCCTCAGAGGGCATATCCATGTCGAATCAGTGAGGCCACTCTCTATGAATCGCACCTCGGAGTCCGCGCGGTGCAGTGGAGAAACAAGAGAGCCCGAGAAAAGAGCTTTCAGTGAGAGAATGGCCCCGGTGAAATCCCGAAGATTCTCCGGGAGGCTCGGAATCAAGCTCTAGATAGCGATCGGATTTTCTCCGTCCGGCGAAGGACACTTCCGGGAAGAAGCGCGAGGCCGTAAGAGAAACACAAGCGATAGCGATTGTGAACAACGTAGCGTACGCTTGTTGATAGGCTCATCCGAGCTTAAGGATGCCGGAAGGCTAGAAATTCAGACGGGCACATAGTCCATAAGGATCTGTCTCCTTCCATTTTTGCTGACGTTGAACGGAAGCTTGAAGAGCATTCTGATGAGAGACCGGGGCCGGGCTAGCCGAATCTTCAGAAGCACGCGGGCTTGCTCCCCCCTCAATCGCCTCCATCTGTCGGCATCGGAAGCTCTCGATGAACTGCCATCATTTTCAGCGAATCAACAGCTGTCCGACTCCGGGTTGGTGAAGCGATCACCGCTACAAAAACGTCCGCTGGAATCCTGGTTGCAAATCTCGTGTTCATGTTTCTCATCACCCGCCAGCCGCGTCCCTGATCGTCAAGTTCACAGAACTGAAAAATAAATACGCTTTATGGACGTGGAACCTCGCATTCATTATACCGTTGATTCGATGTAGTGAAGCGGAGGGAGCGCTGCGATAGCAGCAATCGGTGGAGGTCAGCTATGGCGAAGTCGTCATCAGAGCGGTAAATCGCAATGACTCCGAACCACTCACGCGCGGCTTAGAACAGCGAAGAGGATCCGCCAGGACTTTCCCGCGATGCGTTTTCTGCGGCAGGGAAAAAACCCCCGCTCGAATTTGTCGAGAATGGCCGACATCGAGCGATATTCGCGCTGTCACGGTCATTCACGATTTTGCATGCCGAAGGGACGGGAAACTTCATGTTTAATCGGTCCTCGAAATAAATGACGGAATTCGTCGCTCGATTCGAAATAGGAGCGTTTTCCGAGTTTTTTTTAGGCTGGCGCAGGATGCGAGCAGCGTGTATCCGCTTCCTTGCAATATTTTCATTCTCGAGTAATCTCTAAGTTGACTTGAAGCGATTCATGAGGTGTCTGAATAACATCAATCTAGCTCCGAAGGAATGCCGAATCCGCCGCAGCTCAGGAAGCGGTGACACCTGCGTGAAATATCGTTGTGATGACGTAATCAGTTTTCTGCGCATAACGTGCGAAGGCCGATGACGTGTACACAGTAATCAGTCAAGCTCAGAGGCGAGCGAACGAGAAAAAATTACGCGTTCTAGCCGATCAATGATCCATTGAACTCATTTGACGGAGAGCTGAGAGTCGCAAAATGCAAACGAAGAGTTGAAAACATTCTCTCTAATTAGGGCTCGCTGCATCGTAACTATCGTAATTTATGCACCAGCTCGATGCAAGCTGATTAATGCGAATCGAGGAAACATGGCGAGCATAGCTGAATGGCTCGTTGCGCAGGCTGATCTCAAGGACGGACGATCTCTTGAAGCAAGTGGTGTATCAGGACACGTCATACGTCGCGCAATTTTCCGATATCACGGCCTTCGTGGTATGGGGCCTTCAGAACTACTATCACGAACTGATTGAGATACGAATCGATTCTAACGAGTAAGCGACCTTACAGAAGGACTCCGCGAACAAGAGAAGCGACAGCGAGATTCTCCAAGCCTCACAACTGAATTTGACTAAAATTGCTCCCGGAGCATGACAGAAGCCAGTCCGCAGCGTTTTGAACTTCTTCAGCGATCGCCACATCGCTGTCTGAGATATAGTTAGATTGGAGACACATAGTTGAAATATTCCACCGACGCCGCCGTGTGTTTAGACTTTACTTTATGCCCAGGAAGCCCAGCTCATGGCTCTTCTCCGAGTACTTGGGTATTATGAAAGGAAAGGGATCGCCCCGTCCGTCGGCGGAAGCGGTCCAGTCAATGTTCCCAGAACCATATCAGCATTCGGTCGCGAGTTGATCCATGCCTCGAAGATTAGCGGAATTCTTCATCTGACCACAGGGTCGCAGACTTGCGACTTTTCCTCATCGAGTAAATCAAGATGAAGGGACTGATGAGTGGTGGAACGCCTCGGCTCCGAGTATTTGGTCGTTGCTAGGCCTCCAATAAAACTTAGATGTTGAGCCCTCGCTCTCCTCGAAATTGAATTCATGCGAGGGATTCGGCGCATTTCACGGTGATGGACCATGGAATGCCGCATGTCCCTAGAATTGCCGCGATACACGCTTCTCGTCCCGTGCTGCTTGGCCAAGTTGTTCCGACTCCAGACCGCGAAATACGACGCTGATCTTGCCTCTGTATCGCGGAGACATTTTCCGA
This sequence comes from Galendromus occidentalis, assembly GCF_000255335.2. Classification (NCBI taxonomy): domain Eukaryota; kingdom Metazoa; phylum Arthropoda; class Arachnida; order Mesostigmata; family Phytoseiidae; genus Galendromus; species Galendromus occidentalis. The sequence goes on from NW_003805458.1 coordinate 352,782, forward strand.
TATCCATCGCTACATTCGAGGCATGCCTCGTGTACCGCAGGTAATAGAGGGTCACCACGCCTCCGGTGTTCGCAGCGGAGACGCAAGCGCGGCGTTGGCGTTCCGTTTCACGGCGCTCACCGTGAGAAAACCCCGAACGTGACCGGGCCTCCAAGTTGGACCATCAACGCAAACGCACATATTCGAAGTGATTCGCTATGCTCTTGAGGGGAGTCATAGAAGCAGGAATGTGAGGGCTGTTGCGATTTCCTACCGATCAAATCCTCTTGGCGGTACAACTCTAGTCGCTGTATTTTCCTGCGTGTCTGAGACGTCTGAGCCGCGGCTAGAGGACCTCGCCACCGGCACTGCTAAGCTCCGGCGGTCCGCCATTTCTCGCGATGCGTCTCAAGCTCTCCAGCGGCGGTCCTAGAAAGTGATTGAACACCATAGTCGGTAATCGAAATTATTGTCGGAAGGATTCCTGATCCGTGCCGCCTGTATCCATCCGAGGGTCGCGAGCGGTTGAAATAGAACGGAAAACCCATAAAATTTGAGATCGAATTTACATGAGGCTTTATTGATTTTTCGCAATGTGCAAAATAAGCTTGGGAGGGACCCTTGTTGGCGATAAAGACTGCGGGAAATCCTCGCCAAGAAAAATTATTTCACAGATAGCACAGTACATGAGTAGATCACATGACGACGGCTCAAGTTCCGTCCATACATCGTTAAAATCACACACATTCCGAAGACACTCTCATTCATACAAGATCTAATATCAGTGCGTAATTTTCAACGTAATTCGATTTGGGTATCTGAGTGGGATTACCGAAACTCGTGTGAAAATTTACGAGAAATCGCGAATTCCCCTCCCCCTCTCTCCGCAGTCGAGATACCGCGGGCAAATCGATGAATTCCCCATGCGTGATTGCTTTATTTATTGATATAAGTTTTCAGGCTAGACACCCTCCGTGGCTCCATCGAGATGCTTCGCCGGGCGGCGACTGACCGAGGAGCAAATCTCTGTCCGACACAAAAATAAACTTTGATTGTCACATTGAATCCCGACCGGAGACGAGCCCTTCCGTCCGGGGCTCCCCACTATGCTGTCACAGCTGTATCAGGTCCTGTGACGACGTTCCTTGGGCATGTAATCTGATCGCGGAGAGGAATAGGAACTTCGTCGCTGGTTGAATTGCTCCCGTAATTGCGTCTCTTGCGTCCGGACAGCTTCCGTAAGCTATTCGCAATTCTCGCTCGCATTCTCCTGGAGGATATTTGAGTCACATCTGTTTCCCTCGAACGTCGGGCAGTCATTCCGGATCGCCTGCTCGAGCGAGCAGTTCATTTCGTTATGACTCAGGTACTCACCGATTGCTTAGAGTGTAAATAATGGGGTTCAAGGCACCCGAAGCTTTGGCGCAGATGTTCGGACCCAGGGCGAGAATCGACGGTACGCCGTGCGGACCCAGGAACACACTCCAAAGACACAGGATGGCGTAAGGGGTCCAGGTCAAGAGGAAACTGACCACGGTCAGAATACAGGTCTGGAAAATATGGAAAAAGAAACGCCTGAATAGTAAGTCATCCAATTTCCATCCCGTGCCGATGCCTGCGACCACAGAAGGAGAGCTGGAGAGGTGTCGGGTCATCTGAACAGAATTGAGCGAATGTCTGGAGCAAGAAGTCCGGCCAAGGCACCAAGAGAGCGGAATGCGATTAGCCTTAAATCTTCCGACCGGCCTCGAGACGCCCCCTCTCTGCGGAAAGGCACGGATACAGAGCCATGTTCGATCGAGAATCCAGTTTGCGGAAGCACTGGAGGGACATTCTGTCGTACATGGCTGTTAGATCCAGAGAACGAATTATTCGGAATCGATTGAAGATGGACCGCCGCGAACATGCCTCGGATAAAAAACTTCAATCGTCGAATCCGACGTTGGGGAGGCCGAAATGTCACCCTTCGGAGTTCGCTCCTGAATGTCTCAGTTCGGAAGTCTCAGCTGAGTACTATCCGTGTATTCGGAGAAAACTCCAAGAGACTCCGTATTGAGGCTCGAGTCCGGGTATGAACCAGCTCTGTGTCGTTCGTTGCATAGGCTCCAGATCCTCGGCCCCGAGGGCCAATCGGCGCTCCACTGCTGCGACCCCATCCACCCGACGAGGGGATCAGCAGGTTAGCGTCCGGAATATTAGGAGCACCGATCACGCTCGATCTATGACATTCCCTTAGAGGCTAATCTATTCTCCGTGAATCTACTCGTGCAAGCCAACAGCCGACACGATCATAATATTGACGGCAGTTTGAGGCCGGAAAGCTAATTCGGAATCCGTATTCCTTCTTCCCCAGCCGAGGATAACATGATTTTCCCTCCAATACGTGACACCCGTTTGAATGATTCGATTGTCCCGTTTGATGTCTAGACAATGGCTCATTTCTTTACAGGAAACCGGACACGGATCGGACTGACACACCAGTCGCTACGCGGATACGACCGCGTACATTCGAGAAAGACTTCTCCTGTAGCTCCTCGCCATTGACACACAGACGGAGTCCATGCTCCATATCTCAGAGGTGCGAGAAATGTTATTCAGCGAGTAGCCGCACCGATCGCTTGGTGCCAGAAACATGTCAGAGCGCACCTGAATTCTGGCTCTCTGACACCGATGTAAGAGGGCTGCAGCCACAAGTTTCCCGCTCACGCGGAGCCGCGGAACAGGAAATACCTCGTGAACAAAGTAGTGAACTCGACAGGCTCTAACCAACTAATCAGATCCTAGGACATCCAGAAACCTCGTCTGAGAGTTCTGGGTCGCGACGCGCGGCAGAGTACTCTTGCTTGGGGATCATTTCTGCCTTTTCTGCTGAGGACAGCATCCATTGAACACTTGCGCCGGGTCTCCGTCGTCGTTAATCACGGATGAATGTTTCTCAAGAAACTTCGGTCTCTCGTTCGCCGGTCGTGCGAAGCCTACACGTACTGTGATTTCAGGAATACCCATGGCAGCCCTCATTCCTCTTCGAAGGGAAATACCTTCAATAAAATATAAAGAATACCTAATCACCGGGGTGATTTTCGGCGACGCCGACGTGAATTCTCTATCGGAATACGTTGCAGATCGCAGCCTTCAGGGGAGGAAGAAAATTGAAGCTCGGCTGTCACGCAAGCACTGAGGTGTCGAGAGCACACTCTGGAGTCGGCCCATCTAGACTCCCAACTCAGGCTGGGAATCCATTGTTCCTATGACCAGCCGCAAGGGGCCGCCCTGCTCATGGCGCGGGCATAGCGTACCGGAGCTTGCTCGACCATGTATGGCAGCGTACGTCGAAGGAGATTGGTGATAAACATTGAGTTTCCGGAGGGAAATCCGGAGGGAGTAGCCTGGTCCCAAATCTTGCGCTTCCCTATTCGGATGATTTTAGAACGCGGCCGCGAGGATCCGTATTTGAGGTGAAACCATCAGACCGGTCGATTCATCTCCAAGCTTTTGAAAATTAGCGAATCACAAGAGTGGATTAGCTAGTCACAGCTAAAACTTTTTCGGGCTGATCCACACAGCCAAGGTTTAACGTCCCGGGTACTGATTCACATTTTTCCGAGGACGGATCCATAGAGCAAATGTACCCAGGAGGATCAAGGCCGAGTACCTGCATCTTAGTCACAACTAAGCTCAGCGAATAGCCGCAGTTTTGGGAAAACGCGATATCGGTCAATCGCGGAAGCGCAAATAGGAAACCGCAACTCAAAAATTCGGGCGGCTTGTTGCGATTGACCGCTATTCAATGCAATTTTTTTTTCGCGATTATACTAATCGTGAGACTGACTTCTTGGCCGAGAGCATTCACTCATTCACTCATTCATTCAAAACTCAAAGTCTTGGGCTCAACCGCGGACATCAACTGCATTGGGGGACTGACATTGAAACGTATCAGATTGCTGGAATCTTTCTCGCTGTGAATCCTGCCGTGAAAAGCTCGAACATCGCAATGGCGGGATGTGCCGGAATTCGGGTGCCACGCAACGAACCAAATGGGTCGATCACCATCGTCCACGCTTATACATGCACGCATAGGCAGCGCAACATCGTTCCCGAGCAAGAATATCGTTGAGTATATGTACCTTGGTGGCTAGTAGCCTGACAATCCAACCTGACAGACCTCGTAATCGGCTTCTCAATAGCCATCAGACCAATCTCATCTTTTAATTTCATCGCGATACCCGAAACCTGGGGAGAGGGATGCCAGTTCGGAAAGAATGGGAGTCGGAGACCTCGGGAGCCGTCCGTATCCCACATACCATGTTTATGTATTACGGAGTCGTATTGCCCGGCGATGGAAGTCTGAGGTCGAACGCTCTCAGGTACGTCCATAGAGCGTCAAAGAAGAACGTATCTCGACATCCCGTTTTAGAACCGTATCGCCCGGAAGAGAGCAAAATAGAGCCAGGAAAGAAACCAGGACAGGCTACACCCCCTGTGCGTTGAAAATGAACAGCAAGACACGCGGCATACAGGGAGTCGATAGACACCGGGACGGCTCAGCTATCGTAAAGCGAAGCCCGGTCCTGATAAACGAATCGGGAAGCTCTTCGCTGTCGTGTCCTTGTTTGATGTGCAGCTAAGCGCGAAGGACGGTCATGCCGTATTGGACTGCTTTTGGCCACTCGCCATCTTGCGGTCAAATCCCACAAGCGAGCTAATTCTGTGTTATGATCTAGAGCGCAATCCAGCATCCAGAGTTGTCTTGCGAGAGCGGTCGGCCGATTGAGGAGAAGAGCGACCCTGACAAGGGAGGTCCCGAACATGATGATCGCCGATTGAGTCGAGACCAATGGGAAAAGAATCGCCTACCAAAGTGTAGTACAACCCTAGAATATTATCTGCGTATGGGCAGTTTGAGGGTCGACCTCGACCTCCCGAGGCGAGGTCGAGGATTAAAAAACAGTGCCAATCATGGTGCGAGAAATTCCCTCAATCCTTGGATACGGGCGGACTTTCTGAGAGCATCGAAGTCTTTCCATGAGAGCATCCGGTAGAGTCGGGCTCCTGTTCTGCATCGGAACCTCGGGAAGCTCTCACTTTTAAACCCGACTGCTTCCCGTTTTGCGCATGAGATCTAGCTGAATCGGTTCTTCCCTCTGTCGTTCGACAGGTGGAAGGCAGCGGAACCGCGCCGACCTTCAAAGTCTATCTGGGGGAAAGACTTGCGCCTCGTCGAGAGATGTCCTCCTGTCGAATAAGAGGCATGCATTTCAAAGCTGCACGTCTCCTCCGAGTATAAGGCTTAAGGAATGCGTGGGCGTTGGGGGAGCTTTTCATCTTGTCCACAAGGCGTCGACCGGACAAGGGTTCGGGTGGCCGGCCTCTTAGCAGATTTAGTGCTGAGGCAGACATTCCAATAACGACGGGATTCGTTTGAGACGATCAGGACGGCTCTGTTGGCATTCCCGATCAGGAATGACTTTGAGGGTTGCGGTAAAAGACGCGGAGAAGGCGGAACATTGTATCCGAACGTGGGAAGAGAGAGGCTCTGGACTGATCAAGCGGCACCGTTTTTAAGAAGTTCATCCTCTTAATCCGGGTTTTCCAAGAGGAAAGAGTCGATCCAAACCCCGAATCATTTCGGCGTATTCACGGGCGTGGTTTGCCGTCAGGGCCACTTGATATCAATGAGCGGAAATTCCCTGTCGGGCAGCTTCCCAAAAACAGGCACCTAGATGGGGGGTATCCGGAAATCGATTTACGGGGACTCGAAAATGTTTAAGCATGGGGACGTCTTCCTCGCCATTGTTCTGAATCCTCGCTGGTGTGGAGCGAGGCAAAGCTCGCCGCCACGAGGAGACGAGCGACGCCGCCAATGTAGCTGGTCTGATAGGTTGGGAACTAGACCCTTTTGATCCGATTAAATGATCCGATTGATTCGGATCAGGCCGACTAAGACTGCCGGACCTCTCCAATCGAGCCCGGGGCAGCGATCCGATGGAGCGAAAGATCCAATCGGTCGAGAGAACGATCTTCGAGAGTTCCGCTCCTTTTTGAGTCCCGTTTGCGACCAGTCGCGTATACATTCTTCACATTTACCGTATTTCCTCTAATGAGGGGGCCTGCCCGTTCATCGTTAAAAGGCTCTAGAGGGGTGCCCCTTAATAAGCGCATGCCCGTTTAGATAGGGAGATTTTTCTATTTTAGAATCGATTTCTCCAAAGAAAATTCAATAACGCAGACCATCCAGCGACTCTTCTAGGGTCCGTAATGGCAACAGAGATCCGCCGGATAGAATTTTCTGAATTTTCGTGTGTTGTTCGTTCTGGAGTCTACGCTCGAAGGGTGCCCGTCAAATAGAGGTTCGGATGAGTGCGCGTTGATAAAAGCAAGCCCGTCTGGATAAGACCCCCGGAATTGTGCCCGTTAAATAGAGCATGCCCGGTAAGAAGAGCATGTCCTCCTGTTATAGGAGATACGGTACGTTGAATAGTAATTCACCAAGAAATTCAAAGAGGGGAGGGGGAGTAAGGGGGTAGAAACCACGACTCTCGAGCCATGGGCTCGACGACGAGGGCGCCCGGATCTCGATGATCAATTAGATTCTGCCCCATGACCTCGGAAGCCTTCCTCAAAGCAAAGCATCATAGATGATGATTGGAGAACGCGCTGCACCGACGGGTCGACGCAAACCTCCTTGGGGGTTCGTGGAAGCACGGACCCGGATACGATTCCCGACATGTTGTCCCAGCCGATTTTGGAGAATGTCGGATTTTTCAACTGGATTGCATTTGACGAATGCGATTATCGGTCAATTGACTCGAGACCGGTTCCAAGACCCAGCGGGCGGCGGCAGAGTCTCCGCTCTGCTTGTGAGAGACAACAACCACTGCCACGTTCAATCAAGTGACGGACCGCGCTCGAAATTCATCGAGCCGCGCGTCGCGTCGGATGAGAGCAGACGCAGGCCGCAGGTCCCCCTAGTCTGGAAGAATTTTCTCTCGCGCTTCCTTAACGATCGCATTGGCCACTCACCAGCGTGAGATCCTCTTCTCTCTGCCTCTTCAACGTCTCGATTATACCGCGCTGATTGAGTCGGACGCTATTCTGCTTATATGCCTTTTTTATGGCAATGATCCTTCGGAACGAGTGCAGCATCAGGCTGAACGGCAGGACATAACCTCCGATGAAGTAGGCCACGATGTAGAATTTAAATTCAAACGTTTCATCCCGCCAGTCAATTGTACACGCGGTACCGAAAGGTTCGTAATAATACCTGGAAGGATCATGAACGATCAATAGTTTCATCTTGTGTCCCGCATAGATGCCGAATCATAAGTCTTCCGGCTTCTGACCGCTCGACCGCTGCAAGCTTGAGTCAATGGTCCGTGTACTGCTATCGTTCAACTTACCGGCTCCATCCTAAGAGCGGGGGAGTTGCCCAAATGAGAGCGAACACCCAGATCGCCAGACCGTAGAAGATATAATTTCGCTGCAGTCGATCTAAGATCAAAAGAAAATAATGGTAAATCTCTGGCGCTCGTGTTCTGCGGGCGGAAATTCGTGACTCTGGTAGCAAGCGCGAGAGACGGTCCAGGCCTTGATCTTCCGGATTCAAAAGCTTGGAATCACCATCCACGCTCTCTTCAGCCACGAGTATCGCGAATATTCTGAGCTCGGCACAACGCCCCCCGTCTTGTCTTATTCTTGACCTCGTCCTAAGGGATTTCACGCTCATCTCCGAAACTCCGGTCTGTTGCAGGTTGGAGGACTGTCTCAAAACAGTGGGATGTCTTGACATTATCCGGGCGATTTCGTATTCCGAGAGTAGCCTCTGGATATAATCTGTCTTCGTCCCACGAACAACAAGACACTGTTACGGAGAGCGTGTGGCACTGCCGCGACGCTCCGGACGGAAATCTGTCCGAAAGACTGCGCGAAGGACCCGCCATCTCAGAAATCTTATTTTTTTGCCAGAAGAGTCCGCTCGAGAGCTCACTCGGGGCTCTCTGACCCGATACAACAAAGCCCCAGCAGAGCATCAGGTCTAAAATGCCGCGATAAGATAGCGGATTTTTCTTCTTTGTCGGCAGAAATCCGGCCTTGATTCTATCTGGAGAGACTCCTCCGCTCGAAATAATATATTTAGTTGGGAGCTCTGACTGGAGGCTGTTTACGGATAAGCTAGGTAGGAAGAGGAGGGAGGGTCCCAATTCATTCCGACGATCGCCGTGGAATTTTTTAGCGCGCACAAGACAAGGTCAATTCGATCGTGATTTTGCGCTTTGGAAAGAAGACGCTCGGCCGAATACCGAGTGTCGGACGAAGGCTCTGTAGGAGTCCGCTCACTCCAAGACCTTCGGCTCTTTCCACGGGCTCGCATTTGCTGTCTGGATGAGTTTTTCGGATCTAGACTTGTGGCCGGAAATATTAGAGCTTGCTTGTGGGGCCCAGCTCGAGAGAATCACTCCCCGAAGATTTCGAAAATGCTTCACCGAGGATCTCAATCGAGTCGGTAGGATTATCGCGACCGAGACAGAAGAAGGGGAGTTTGTGAATTATTGAAAAGGCCGACCATTTGACGATCGCTCGTGTGCTCGGCTCCTGCCGGCCCCGAATTCCATCACTCTGAGGATTTATTCACCAGAGGATTCTTCTCGGAGGTTCTCATGATGAGGTTTTGTTCAGGCCCCAGGAAATTGATTCATCAGATTTTGCAGGTACCTTCTCAAGGTATCTTTGTGACTACCACCAATGCGTAGAACCCAGCAATGACAGCTGTCGTCGCGGAGCTCGAGGGCGACGACGCGCGACGTGTCTGAGCCTCGGCTGACGAGACTGAGATAGCGGAAAGTCAACTTCGCGACAGTTCCGCGACTCACTTCTCGCGATACGCGACAGTTCCCCAGACCCGGATACGCTCGTGGCTCGAGTCACGAAGTCCTCACCGGAGGAGGCGACGCGTCCACTGCGTTGACTCGGTACAGTCTCCGAATTGCGAGTGTCATCGCGAGGGAAGACCCTCCGCCCATCGACTCAGGAGCCGAGGTCTTTCAGCGTCATGCGGACTCTCTTCCATCGTCCGCGTGACCAGCGAACACGATGGGAATATCCGTGATCTCGACAGGTTTTGTGAATTGGAGATTGACTCTAGAGGTTGCTGGCCGCCAGACGCTCATGCGGCGGAAGATCACTCTCGGGGGAATTCGTGGACCCTCGTTCTCAGACGCAACTCAGAGCCGCAGTTTCCAGAGGTGGAAGCTCCATTGGAGAGAAACTCCACTCTCAAGCTCATTTCTGCTTCGAAGTCGCCCGACCTTCCGCGCTGACTTTGAATGAGTTCAAAGCTCATTGACACTCGGCCCGAATCCTCGCATGGTCTGATGGCGCTCCGAATATGGAATTGATCGCATGTCCACCATAAGAATCAGCGAAGTCCGATGTTTGATATGGATGACAGATGGAAGCTCTTTATGGCGGAGGAAGAGGATGGGGACACAAGGACGGGACTCGAGGAGGGGAGGAGAGACCAAAGGAGGCCTCAGCACCTATTGAACTCACCCAGATAACTCTGTGAAGGTGCGGCATCAGGTCTCATTCTTGTTATGCTCCGATATTGTTCGTATGCCAAAAGCGACAAGCCTCCGATATGGGCCGTTCCGAACAAGAAACAACAGTATCCATAGATTTGGCAGCCTATCCAACCGAACAACCATCTGAAAAGTTCGGATCAGCCTTAAACCACTCCTGGAAACCTACCCTATTGATCAATCGTGCGCACACCTTCCCCCAGAACAGTGGTTCACGTTCCTGATCCCATTATCGGACGAGGCGTATCAAGCTCTCAAACAGTACCAGATTGCAAAAGTCGACAGCCTCCTGTCGACCCCCTATTATTTTCAATGTCATTCAATCGAGCGGTGCATCGAGTCAGATCTCTTCCACTCACAATCTATGATAAGTGTACTCACCCTCCGGACAAGTGGGACAAGGCGTTGAATGGGAAACCCATGAGAATTATTCCGAGATCTGATAGCGTTAGGTTGAGCAGAACAATCGACACAGGCGAGAGCCTGGACTTCATCATGATGAAAGATGCGATCACCGCAGAATTGGCTATGATTCCGATGATGCCTGGAAATGAGCGGCGCTTCACTTCGCACATACAGAGATAAGATATTTGAAACATCGTCGGAGGAAGTTCTCTCCAGGAATCCTCTGTTTGGACGGATTTCGCTCGAATAGACGGGGTCGGGGAGAAACATTCAGAAGAGAATCGCGTCGAGAGCAATCCCGATTTCTTCGTTTTGGAGCATTTCTTGACCGAGTGCTGAAGTGTCATCTGACCTCACCGGCCCTGAGGAGCAAGATGAGCACCGGTCCCTGGCTGGCATTTCATACCGCACTGGGAAGCACAGGTAACTTTCGAGCGATCTCCCGAGCGGAACGGAGACCGAGAGGAGAAAATCGCTCTCGAGGACGTCTCCCAATCTAGGACAATCCACACGCCCTCGGAGAATCTGCCAAGACGCTTAGACCACTGCATCCCGTCCTCCTTTAGAAGACCTCGAAAGCTCTCACCGAGATTCCACCAGGAGTCATCAATGCCGGGTGCCGGGTACGGGGAAATTTTCCTAGCTCAGCCACAGTGGATTGGAAACGAATATTAAACGAGAGTGAGCGGACGACGTTGGAAATTCAGGGAATCTTACCAGAAACAATGAGGAAAATTCCGATTGCCATGTGGGCCTCCTTCGAGAGGTGCATCTCTTGCCAAGGAGCCGTTCGCTCCATCGTCAGAAGGTCACAGGTGGATCTGGGGCCGCAAGTGTCATAGCAGGCGCGGAATGGTTCGAGGCAACAAGTGGCTCGAGTGGGGTACGAGGCCGACGCACGTGGCTCGACGTTGGGCGAGTCCTATGGAGGGGATGGTCACACTTTCTGCTCAGGAGACGTCTCTCCCTGAACTCCGAGGAACTCCGACCGTGCAAGACCCTGACACTCTAAGCTCCCCCAGGAAAGGGAAGCTGAGTCTCACCTATGGGGAAAGAGTCACACCGCAACTCCGAGACATAACTCACTGGCTTTCACTCATTAGGCGCTCACCCCCTAATTTTCTTCGCAGTGATAATTCGGTGGGCGACGAAAACTACTATTGATGTTCCGGCGTTGAGGGAGCAATGAATCAGCCGCCAGCAGAACTTCCCGTCACGTCGCGAGAAAGGTCGGAGATGAGGGCGGATTGAACGAATCGACGAAATCATCGTCTTGGGTCACTCGAGCTGAGCGACTCATCAAAAATTGATCGCACGAGCCGCCTCCGAGGGAACGACGCTATCGCGATGTTTCGAACACTCAGCAGAGTCGTGATTCGCACGAACGGCTTGGGACGACTAGATATCAGGAAACGTCCGAGATCATTCGCGTTTCGTCGAAAGCTCAAGATAGAGGCGCGATCGTCGTGATTTTCTCCTCCCTAAGAAACCCGCGGGATGAGAGCCTTATTTTTTCAAAAAAGACGTTTTTGTCGTCTGATGAGAACCCAGCCGTCTCGGGCAATTCACGGTCCGCCCCTACAGAGATGGACTCAGAATTCGGGATGAATTCCGTCCTCGCCCGGTTTCGGGAATAAAGTGGCCCAGGGTAGAGGGGAGAGCGGAGAGCGGTAAATGAAGTTAGATTGTATCTACCATCCGGAGCTCGATATCGGAACGGAGAACTTCTATCGGGAAGAATGCTGATCACCTGCTCGGAGGAAACTCTCAAACTCTCAATTTGAGATATTCGCCCCTTTGCTTTTGGGTGGCAGAATGCTATCGCGGACCGGTCGAGAATACATCGCGCGAAAGCATCGAAATGCGATTTTCCGGATGCGCTTTTTTGAAGTCCATGCCTTTCATAGGCGCCTCTACGTGATCGCCAGGAGCGGGCGCAAGAACGCAGAAAAAAATATCGCAAAACACTTGTTAGTCTCTTGTCATTTCCATTGCAATTCGCATCGAGCCCGGGAGAATCGCCCTCGGAATAAGAGGCTGATGTCTCTCCAAAGGGAAAGATGATTCGGGAGCCGATTCAACACCATCGGAATATATCTTTTGTCTGTGGTGAACGCCAATTCCTTCCATGAGGCGCATGTCTCGCCGACTTTCTGGTCTGAGCTATCCGCTGCTGTAGAATCGGATCCACAGAGGACGTAGGCGTGTCGAGGCCTGACGCAAGTATGACATGACGCAACTAATATCGTCGCCCCCATTCGTCTGAGAGGAGAAACCGCGAACAGCCGCGGCTTCCGCCGTCTTAATAATCCTCCAGGTGCCGAGAGGTGAGTCCGGGATCCTGTTTGTGAGCGAGAAGTGGATTATCAAAAACATTGAGAGCATCTGATCTGGCCCCTGCCGTGCTTTCGACTGCACAGACACATTTAATAATTAGCCGTAATCTATTTTCCCGAGAAAAAGCGTTGTCTTCAACGAGAAGCAGCGAGCGTCTCCGGTAGCGCTGCGGAAGCCATCTGTGCATTACCCGCTCTGGATAATCAATCGCATTCTCTTGAGTCATCGCTGATTTCCGCGAATCTTTCGAAGCTCCATGACAAGGCTTTGACATCCCATGCGGGCAGGAATGTCGAGGAAAGGTATCAAGGAGAATCCGAGATCTGAGGCGAAATATGCCCGCCGATCCAATTAGTGTGAAACCGCGGCGATTGCACGAGGCGACTTACATATTAGCCCCATATTTTTTGCCTTGCGATGGGAGACAGAGTGGAGCTCAGCCCATGGCGGATTTGTTCCCTGGGAGACCTGCGTTCATCGAATCTCCACTTTCGAGAGGGAGTGAGTGTCGTTAATGTGAGCGGTGAATGGAAGGGGACGATAATGTCCTGCGGTCTGAATGGGAGAAGACTACCGCCCGGGCTGCACTAGGATCGGCGTTTGGTGGAAGAAAGGAAGTAATACTCGGGAACTATTGGGTGTAGTCTGGAGGGTGTGATTAGGAACTGGGATTCTGACTGAGTTTTTTTTCAAATGAGAGGGTTGATGCGTATACTACTGCCGAGAGTAATGTAAAGGAGCGAAATGGCAGTCCGGCAATGAAGCGTCCTGTTCAACATCCTTTCTCCGACCGCGAAGCCAAGAGATATGACACTCCGCTCAGCCCTCCGATGGAAAACGAATCGTGATTGTGACCGAGGGCTCCCCTGTTCGTTTTGCCGTCTCTCTGCGATGATCAAGCCTGTCTCTTTATGGGACAGTCAAATATTGCACATACTTGAACGGCCTGTGTCAGCGGGCCGTTTTACACCTTGCCGCGCCTGGTCACCCCGGCCAGCCACAATCATGTCAATCCAGAGAAGCGATCCTGGCTCGGATTTCGCCGAAACCTCTGTTTTCCCGTCCGCCCTCCCTAATGTCCGCGGAAGAGTAGGCGGGATATCGCATCATGTGCATCTCGGAACGGGGTAGGCCGATCCCCCTCAGAAATGTTCACGAAATTCTCTATTCACCTATTGCTGAATATCGCTTCGTCATCGGAAGCTCTCTAAAGATAGAGGAATCTGATGGAGGAGCTGTCTTCCAAGCGGGAAGCGTGAGAAATTCATTCCAGGTACGTAGCTGTTCCTGTAGAAGCCTAGCGGGGGGAATGCCTCCCGAGAACCTCTGCTCGAGTCGGCTCCCTCCATGCCATGTATGATGACTTGAGTGCATTCCGGGTGCCCTACCTAGCTTCGATCACGCTGAGCGCTCTCTTTCTCTCAGACCTTTCATGTTTCCAGCCCTTCACGTCTGTGCCTACGACCACATGCTTGGGCTCAGACATTACCCATTTCAGCCGAATGTGTCACAAAAGCTTCAGCAGCAACTCCACTTATCCGTCCTCAGCAAGAGCAAGAACTCTTCTCGAGAGAAACTTCCGTAGAGTGAATTCGGAATGAGGGAGTCCGGTGAGCTCTGTGAGGCTTGAATCAGAGCAAGGAGAGCATTATCGACCGAGGTCATTTCTCGTCAGTACTCGAGATCAACGATAACGTCGCCTGCATCAGAGAGGGACGCAAATCCGGAGACGGTGGACATCGGTAAAATATCAGATGTCTCACGGGATATGAGTGAGGTGAGCTCGCACCATTGAAGGAAGTTCGACATGATACGTATCATGAGTGATGATTGATGATATATTAGAACTTTCGTCCTCAGGCTCGTCAATGCAACGAGACCCGAAAACAAATATTTTTTCGACGTCACACAGTGGGGCCGAACCCGATTTTAGGTTGCAGAATTTTTTTCTTGGAATTATTCGGGATATTCGCATGCCTCGAGCCCGATCTGGTCATCTTGGGGAAACTCTGGACATGGAACCCACGGACATCATGCTGTCGCGTCTCAAACGACCCTAGGATAGCGTCAGTAATCGGGTGTTCCCGCCCCTTCCATTTCTTGCTGTTCCAGAATGCTCTACTGTTCTAAAGCCGGCAAATTCTCCAGGCGAAAGCCCAAGTTGAGTCACGGTATCGTCAAAAATCGGTCGGATGCGTCTATGTTGTTTGTTGTCAACTTCCCACCGCGAACCTCTATGAATTCCTCGGCGTTTTCTTTCCGATCGACCACAATAGGGAGATCAGTAAATTGCCCGCATTCATGAGTACCCATTGCTCGCTCTGGCTATGTATGGAAAGACAAAGATTCGGAGAAGATTCCTCGCCTATTGGCGCCCCGTGGTAAGCCCTCTGAATCACTTTTTTTCGATGAAGAAGCTTGGCGGAAACGCGTGTTTTTTGGGACAGAAAGATGGTCGAGGAGAGACTTCGGAAATCGGTTTCTGCATCGGGAAAGATCATCATCGACTAGTCTATAAGGTGATGAGATGAGACTCACATTCGACTTTCGAATCCATTTTTGGTCGATTTGATTCGTCGCGATGCGAAAACAATAATGCAATGAGAAAATCAAACGGCCCGAGCGAAAAAGTCTCTCCCTGAAGACGGTCTCGATTTACTGATTAAGATGTCCGCCAGCGGAGTGGCATGTCTTTTTAGAGCCCCCAGCTATTCTATCACACAATGCGACAATCTTTTCCCCGACTCTAGAATTTGAGTTTCAGCCGCCGAAAATCGGGTTTGGCCCAAATGTGCGTCACGCCGATTTCCATCGGGGGCGCCGTAGGAGCACCAGCTGTCACCAGGGTATGATCGGATCGGATCTACGTGACTGGGTTTTCCCTTTAGATTGGACCTTCCCTTTCTTCGGACCCACTTCGGTCGTGGTGCTCAATATTTCCCGGGTCTCCGTGAATGAGAACACATTGAGCTTGAATTCTCACAAAAACCCTCGTCGTCTCTCTGCGCACTGGCTGCGATGATTTGGCCTCCTTGCACAGAGTAACCTTTAACCTTTATTGGGAGTGTCCTTCTTTCTTCGCAATTTCTCGGGGCGGGTCGAATTGAGGACGAATCATCGTCATTAGAAACTCACTCGACTTAATCATCGAAGAGTGCCTCAACGTCAGAAAAATATGGTATCCCGTCCGCCCTCGAGCTCGCTCTGGGAGAGGAATCGATACAGGAGCCTGCGGGGGTTTATGAAAGGAGCGTTACAACGAGAACTGGCTCAGATGTCCAGATGCACTGGAGACGCTTGTATTGTATAACATTCCGACCCGATCTAATCATCGACTCTCTTCGCCTTTGTCTGCCCATTGAACACGTGCTCGACCCTGCAGCTCGTAAGGGAGCCTGCTATCAGCCTTCGAATCGAGGGGATCGTCGTTGATGTTGTCCGAGTATCTGCGCGTGTTTGTTATTCTTCTCCTGAGGAAGATCGCGCGCAGGAAGATATTCGGTAGTTTAGTAGGGGCTCCTGCATCTGGCGATCCACTACGCCGTCGCTGGAGGGCAGGGAAATTTCGAAGCTCAAAACGCCCTGGAGGGAAGGGTGAAGGAATCCTTGCAATCGTAGAGAGTAATTACGAACAAAGACCGGGAAGACATGAGGAGACGCCTCGCGCGACGCTTCCAAGATTTCTGCAGCTAGAGTTTCACCATGGGGGAAAACTGACCGCCGCGGCCATGGAAGGCTCCCCCGACAAGATCTGCTGGGAAAACGATCCTCTAGGAATGCCTTGTGAGCGAAAGAGTCTGAATCTATTGCACCACCCCGCATTTCTTAGCCTCGAGACTTCGCTCCCGGTCAATAGGAACGATTTTCCCGTCAACAAGGTCTCCCATGCTGATCATTCCCGAAATAGACTTCGTCGCAGATTTTCCGATTCAGGAAGGAGAAGCTCCCTGGAATCTCTCGAATAATTTCGATGAACGTCGAAGCCCAGAATTGACATCCAGCCTATGTCTCTGCGATATGGCACTCAGAATTGAGAGCTCGTCCTCCAGAGGAAAGAATTATCCCTCAGTGCGATTAGCGATAGAGTGTTCGCGATAACCCGCCCCCTGAAATTTCTGTCGTTCGCTCCTCCAAGGTCGACTCGGAGAAACGCACCTAAACGCAGATCCGCTCCTCATAGGGGGCCATGAGGAATATTGTGAATAGTGATAAATTGCGCGTGATCTATCTGCACCCAGAATCGAATGGTAGTCCCTGAACGTGACTCCGCTTGAAGCGGCCCGGAAAGTTATTGATGCCTATTAAGTGAAAACACCAAGCTTGGAGAGCATTCCCTTGATTTGTTGGGCTCTCAGAGCTTCGGTGTCGTTCATCCGAGTCGTCGACGGGAGCGGGGTAGATTTCGTTGACGAGTGCATCAATCAATGGGAGCTTCGAGTGTGCCTCTTCAGCGATAGGGCTCTCAAAGAGCCTGTTCACGCGAGAAAGTTGAGTCTCGGCACCCTTAGCGCGATAATAAGTTCCATCAGGCTGAGCCTCTGATATAAAATTCCTCAGAACTACACACCGAGCTGAAGGGGGTAACCATTCCGCGCGAAACGTTCTGTGACGTAGATATAAGGGGTAGCTGTCCTCGATCCGACGTAGGTTCCAGGGCCGAAAGCGAAGAGCTCTGGTCTCGGAAGAACCCTACATTCCGAGAGAAGGGACGAGAGGAGTGGGCCGCCTCTGCAGAAGAACTCCCCCTCGAGCTCATTTCCGGCGCGGATCGGGGGTGCATCGGGCTTCGAATGCGTATTCGGAGCGGGCAGGATCTGCTGAGGGCTTGTCTGAGCGGGACTGGGCGCTCCACAAGGTAGCCGGACAGTATCCACGCGGATGCATGTACCTTCGCGAGCGTCTAACGGGTCACGAGTCGGTCACGGAGATAACAGTCTATTCCCAAGCACCGTCCTGTGTACCAGCGACCTACAGAGATACCGCTCGGATAACCCAAATAGGACAAGGTCATCGTAGGTCGCTCCGATTCAGGTTTACTCTTTTAGGACTATCCTACTATCAAGTTCAGAGGCGGAATCATGTCGCGGGAAAAAATAGCTCCGAGTCCGGAATCGAAAACCGCGCAGAATCTAGCATCCTTATCCTGAATATCGACATTCAGCGACACAGGAACGCCTGAAATTCGGTCCCCACGGGCATCCAAGGGAGCGGAGCTATCGCCGACGTAGGTGATTCCGAGTCCGATTCATGTCGGAGAGGGTCGACCTTTACCATAAAACGCATCACAGCGGCTTATCAAGGCTTCTTTGAAGGGATTCAAAGGGAATCTGCTTCGAGAGGCGGTCATCAGTCATGCATTTCTCCGAGATCGTCTTGAAAGATTCGCCGATTGCCCCCAATTCGTTCCAGATGGAGGCGCCCGAGTTCACGAGCATGCATGGAGGGGGAATGATACTGCTCAAGACGATCGCTCTAGATGAAGTTCATTGGATCGTGAGAATTCCTCCTCCAATAATCAGTGGTGGTTGGAAAGAAAGCGGCAGAATAGGGCAACAAACAGCACTTGCAGTTTGTTCCTCGTTCTTGTCGTGTGAAAGTACGTACCTCTTCCTGAATCGCTTCTTTCGCGCAATGAAGAAGTCAATAATGCACCGGGAGGATGGGTATGCTTTCCCCCCAGAAAGCGCTGGAAGCTTAAATTCCCACAATCACGCCGACAAGCGCTCACATATCTTTCTTGAATATCATCGGTTCTCAGGGGGACTTCTTTGATCTCTCACAGTTGTCGGAGTTCGTCCGGAATCATCGGCATCATTCGAGGCCGAGTGTACATGAGTGAGAGACGGGGCTGTCACCGGTCTCCAGAGAATCTTCTCGGTGTCATATGAGCCACGTGGGAATACTCCGTGTCATACTCCGATCGACCAGCGATCCCGGAAAATCAATATCGTCTCGATTGTTTGTTCTGGCTGAGAGAAGGGCTGTTATGGTCCATAATTTATCATCCGGGAGCTTATTGAATAGGAGTTTCCAATATCGTTAATGTTGGACACCGTGCATTCACATGAAGAGAAGAGTCGCTCGGTGACGCGCCCCGGAGAAGCTGCTGCGAGCGGTGGCTTGCGACTCCAAATTGGATCAGGCCGAAAGTATTGGAATTCTCGTGGCGGCAACCACGTCCCGATATTCTCAATTCTCCACGTTCCGACGCGGCGACTCTCAGTGAGTGAGAGCAGGAGCACTTTCCGGCCCTTTGTACGGCGACGGATAAGACTCGTCCCGCGCAGTAGTTTGACAATTTGACAATTCGTTGAAACATCGGGATCCTAATCAGGGCTCGCGAGCACCGTCCGTATCTGCGCAAAACGGAAAAGCATACCGAGTTCCGTGGGGGGCAGGGGGGGGAATCGCGCCTTCATAGGGCGTGGACAGCAGCCTTGCGAACGAAAAAATCAGGGGGGCAATGGCAACCTTGCTCCTTTGGCAGAGAATTCTGCAATCTTCATCCACTTTGTTCATCTCCTTCCCCCCAAGTCTGCGCTCCAAGGGTTTGGCGGAATCCGATGGAAATTTTCCGAGAAGGAACGCTTCCTTCCATCCAGAGTTTCCACTCGACTGGGGGCGGTAGGTCCCAAGACGCACTTCTCAGGGGGCGGCATTTCCGCGTTGGGCGAGGAAAAAGAAGTTTCCGGAAAAGCGTTTTCCTCAGGTTCTTTAGAGGCGGGGCCGTTGCCAGAACCGAAAAGTATTCGGTTCCGGAAAAGATCTCGCGATGAGGGCATGAGAAGGGTCGGCAGAGCCGCCCAGCGAGGCGCAGGGGCTCACCACGCCACTGGCTGGAATCTCGTGTGGGTCGTGTTTTGCTTTGAAGGTCCAGCTCTGCGTTCCTTCCTGATTGCGACAGTCACTTATCCTCTCCTGGCAACTCGCGAGATAGAGTCAGGACCGCACGAGCAGCTCCGAGCGCTATGAGCTCGAAGCTGCAATTGATCGTATACCGTCTTTTTTAAGGATTCAAAATTGAATATGTTCATTGCCTCTTGTTTCGCGAGAGGGATTCCGCTGTTTCCGACAGAGCAGTATGGGGACCTCTCAGTCAGCATCGGAATATTGGGTGCATGCGATGAGGAGAGAACTCCCGTAACATCATAGATTTAGGCTTGCTCTACAAAGCAGAAGCCGAGGACCTCGGCTGGATGAGGAGGATACAACGTGCCTGCGAATAATTTCAAAGCAGACGGTGTCCGCCCACTCGATGCGAGGACTCATTTCCTCTGTCATGGTGCTTCTCCGGCTGCCCCGGGACCTGAAGTTCGGTGAAAGCAATCGTGATTCGACTCTCTCCGGCATAGTCCCGAATCCGGCCTTCATCGGAAACTACAGAGCCACATAGGTAATACCGAAGAAAAACAGGTGCACTTGACCCTGATGATGAGTTCGATTGATTTTCAAGAAATTCTTATTATTATAATTATTATGGCTCATTCCGGAAGTCTCGGAGAGTCCCGGTCCTTCCTCACCACATATTGACGTGAGAAGTGGAACTCAGCCGGGGTAACAGAAAGTTAAGTTCCGCAAGACCGTCGTGTCCACGCTCTTTGTCTTGGCTCGGAACTTTTTCTCCGCTGAGCCACGTGGACGACGATCCGCCTGTTTGGGCATTGAAGAAGCTCCAAACTCCGCCAGGTAAAACGCATATCCGTATGAAAACAAAAACTTTGGCCCCCACTCTCTTAATCGTCGCTTAATATGACGGAGAGTGGATGAGTAAGCTCCGCATCAATTTCGAGCCACAGCTCCCTATGCGGCGTCCACAATCACCTGAAAACAGAGCCACTTTCGCCAAATCTGTTGGATCGCTACCAATCCTCGAGAATCGCGAGCTCCAGGAAAAATCCTCGTGAGCACCCTCAGAACATTCCGATCTCATCACGGGACATGGACATGGCGACTTTCTCCTCCGGGGGCCGCCGCGCATCGATGGCTCGATCGTTCCGGGAGGGTATCCCTCAGATAAGGAAAACAAGCCAGATCCCATTGGCTACTCCCGAGGTTTGGTCTCATCGAAAGTTGATGGGAATGGAATAGTCTCCTGTCGCTACTGACGTCCTTCCTCGGCTGAGACTCGAATTTCGCGGGCAGGCGAGAAATAATTGAAGAGCAACGGGGTGGTCCAACCTGTCGGTGCATCCTATGATGGAGCGTGGCCGCCACGGCTTTCGGCGTCTCAGCCCGCCGGCGTTCCTAATTTTGACGTTAAAGCTCATGCAGGCAACCAGAAATTTCGGCGGGAGAGGCTTCAGTCGAGTTCGACTAACCCTCAGAAGGTGTCGATGTTCGCAGGTCGACGATCGCTTACTTATGCGTAGCCTCCTAACAGTTCGAACCTTTGCAGGCCAAACATAACTCGTCAAGAGACAAGCGCCCTAAAACTAGGAATTGACTCCGGATATTCTGCTCGGGTCCGGAAGTATCCTCTGTACAGGACCCTAATCCCAACATTATCCGGAAACATTCCATCCCCCGAAACGGCCGTACTCTCCGAGGCTTCAAATTCATCCCTCCTCATGACTACTTCATCGCTGTCGTCACACCCAGTGTGGGGCATTTGGTCGCTGGAAACGCGCTAATGGCCCCGTGAACGGGCCGCAATTTTCCCCGCGATTACTCAGCGAGACTTCAAGCGGCTAGTTGGAACCAGCGGAAGCGATGCACAGGTTGCGATCCGGAGTGACCGCGGATTCATTTCTGGGTGAAGAGGAAGGCTCTTCACTAATTTACGACTCGGCTCTATTTTGTTCCTTCATCCCTGGATGAAGTCCGAGAAAAAACGAATGATTCGAAGATGGCCATGCGCCCGATCAGGAGATGAGCACCGGTCGCCGGCGGATCCATGGTGCGCAGCGGAGCTCTGCCTGAAACCTTGAATACAGCTTCCAGTCCTCGCTCAAGTACTGACCTCAAGAACCTCGAAACACCTAGTCGTTAGCGGAGTGTCGAGCTCAGAGAGGGAGGTCGACTTACTTTAAGAGTTAGTGGCGACACCAGAGGGGGCGAGATCCTACCGGATCTACACTAGCCCCTGCCAAAGCTTGTATGGTTACCACAACTATACTCGATGGAGGCTTGAAAACTCGATCCGATTTGAGGTTCGGGCTCTGGGAATCAGGAAAAGTCTTCGATTCATGAGCATCTCGGGAACGACTGCTCCCGAGGAGTTCGAGATACGTGCGGCGTGAACGGGAAGATGCAGTCGGCGCTTGATGAGAAAATGTGAGCCGACCGTAACATAAACAGGGAAGGTTCCGACAGAATCGCTGTGATGGGGGATAATCACGATTTCAGCAGACTCGAGTGCTTTCACGCGTATCAGCGGTATCTGAAAATTCGCTCACCCCCATCCTCTAGTCTCTAGTCTATCCATTATTTGGGCTCGAAACAAGCCTCTCGGATATGAAAGCGGGTCCTGAGGGAAAAAACGGTTTTTTGCCCGATCCGAGTCGCTCCCCTCATTGTGTTTCCGGGAATCCTCAATGCTTTTCTTGCAATCTCCCGCGCGATCTTTCGTCTCCATCAGTCCATATCTATATGGTATCTGACCAACCTTCTCATAAAAAATAGCGGCACCTTCTGCCTATCCCTCCACAGCTTCAAGGAAATATGAAGACCGCTGTATTTAGACTGAGCAATGGTCATCAATTCCTTCCGTCAGACGCGGACGGCTCCGCACTCGGGTAGGAGCTATACTTGTGGCTCATTCTAATTCCTGTTCCTCGTTGAAAGGTAAGTCTCTGGATCGATGCGTTTCTTCATGGTCTTGTCGATCTGCCCTCGATGCACGCAGCGGAATGTCCATCTGAGGAGTTTTGATGCTTTCCCCGGAAGCATGCAGCTGAGATTGCGCTCGAGATGTGGAAATTCTCCCGATCTCGATGCGGGCCCCCGGTATTGAAGCCCTCTGTTCGAGTTCCCCCAAAAACTCTCCGCAGATGAATCGGATCAAATGGGAACGCGATCTGTGGGATTCGTGCGGAACAACATTTCTGACAGGTCTCGAAATGATAAATCGAATGCATGGCGCCGCCCTGATCACATGGATCATAGCTCTAGTATGCATGGAAATCAGCAGATCCAGGAAATCGTCGATGATGCGCGTCCATGAACGATTAGGAAAAAAACAGAAAACAATCATTCCTCGGCAATCTTCCTGAGCTTTTCTATTCGCCCGATGTCTTGAAGGGAGTAGGACTTGAATATATGATTGCCGGCTCGCCTCTGATGAGCCCTCCAGGAGCAGAGGTTGTTGTAACGGGAGATGATGCGAAGTCCAAAATGTTTTGAGCTTGTTCGTCTACCGTGTTGGTGACAGGTTATTGTTAGAGATCACTGTGATCCCGAATTCAAGAGTGAGAAACATCTCATTGGTGTCAGGGTACAACCCCATACCCAGAGAAATCGTGTCCAGCCGGCTTGGAATTCGAGGGGTAATCTGCCCTCTGGGTGATATTCTGGCTTTCAGTGAGCGAAGGTCAACCGGAAGCACTATCCACTTCGCATCCTTAGGAAAATGCGGCTAATATTCGCTTTGGTCAGCGGTGAGTTCTTCCTCGAGACAAACCTTCTGGAGTATTGGTTCGAATAACAATGAATACTCATCTAAATACATACACCATTTCCAGTATTCCTCGTGACTCCAACACGAGCGGCTCTGAAGGACGACTGGCAAAATACGTGCGATGACGACGAGGAGTACGCAAATGTCGGCCTGATCGAGAAAGTGAGTCAGAGTTGGTTGTTTCACGCTGCGCCTCATCGCCCTTCTTGTAAAAAAATCGGCCTACGATTCTGCACGAATCAAATGAAACAGAGCGGGTTCAGATAATCGATTTTCATGGTTTCTTGTTTATCTAGTGGCAAAACAACGTGACAGGGTATGCATTGGCCGACAGTGTTCTGTGCTACAAGCAACACTTCACGATTTCTGTCGCCGGAGATATCCTTGAGTTCTCTCTCCCGAGAATCGACGAGATTGAAATAGGGTAAGGACGATGGAGGAAACGACGTCTTTGGAGTTGAACCAAGAGAGAGAGAGATCGAAAATTCTCAAGAATAGGTTCAAGTCTCATATTTTGCTGTTCGATCTCTGATGAGTGTACATAAGGGAAGTATACATACATATGATGTGTACTTACAAATATATGTACGTCACGTGTACACGTATATATCATGCACCCCATTTCGACCCATCTGACCTTCAGGGCTCGCTTCGAGAGAGTCGGAAATCATTACGAAAGCACCGGGAAGTCTGCTAGCCGACTATATTTCTTCAACGACAATGATAATCTAGACGAGCTGTACGTCCTCGAATGCGGCACAGGCAAGTTCCGAGATGGTTCAGGGCTTTCTTTGATTCTCCTCGGTGTTCGACGAGACCAACCCTCAACTACTAACCCTATATCCATTCCAGATAACCTCAATGTCTGGTATGTCCTCGTCGGGGGTAACAACGCTGACTGCACGGACACATGCGCCGAAGATGTTGAGAGAGCAGGTTTCGAACACAATCTCCAAACTTGCATCACCGGCCGTTCAGAATAGAGGCGCCATTCTGTGCTAGCAGGAGGAAGTGATCGAGCTTTCTTTCGATTGGTGTGTCAGAGAGAGCTGTAATACAAGGGTAAAATCATTCGTCGAGGAAATGGTCATTCGTCAGTCGGAAGAAATCCTGATGATGGGAAGTGTATCTACGCACTGCTTGCGCTGTGCACCAGGGGAAATCGGCCCGGGGAAAGAGTCACCTGGATGTGCGCACAATCGTTGCACTCGACGATTCTGTATTTTCGAGACTTCTCTGGTTCTCGTCAACTCGCGAAATGGGTTGCTTTGTCTCTCCCCAGGTGATGTATCTGACCCGTGGTGCGCGGGATGCTCCGGAGGAATTAATGAGCACCCTGGTGACGATACGGGAAGAGAGTGCACGGAGTCAGGGAGTATTTTTTCTCCCTATTTTCCGGGGCTCAAAAGGGCGATATTTGACGTACAGGCATCCGCCACTACACTTCCGATCCTGCGTCCGAATGCACTGCACAGATTTCACGCTCTCTCAGGATTATCTGCTCTCATTAAAAGTGACCTCACACTGGCCTCTCGTGATCATGATCGATTTCGTCTCCAGTTTGACCTCCATTTTGGGCTACTCGGGCTACTTATTCTGTTCAAATAATCCAGCTCGTTATCCCATGCATCCAACCCATATGTGTCCCGTCTAGCTAGTTGAGATGGCAAGCGACATGATCCGGGTCTAGTAAAGGTAGACTTTGTGTGGGGAGCTGCAGGTCTCTAAGCACTGGAGGCATGTTCCTCGTCCCTTTCGACGGGGAACTTGCCCACAGATCAGCAGTTCGTGGGAATCCCCTCGGGAGCCGAGGCTTCAGTCGGGAACGTTGCGTGGGCCAATCTCGGGAAATACAGTGTCAACGGATGAAGACACGTGAGAGACGTTTATAGCAGAGCTGATCTCCGCATCTTGGAGCTCATCCACAGCATATGTGTGTTGGAGCGATTCTACGAGTTCAGTCACTTGCGAAAGGAGTCAAAAAAATTTAGCTCGAGGTCGTCTCCTCTCGGAAATGCTTGGGGTATGAGAATTCTCGAAGGCAAATACCGCCACTGCATCGTACTTGAACAAATATTATTCTATTAGACTTGCTGCGAGGCTCGAATGTTTTCGAAAGCGTCCTGAGCACGGTCAAGGAATATAGCTCCCGCGCTTCCGTCTAGCCAAATCGAAAGGGCATGGCAGCTGGAAAAAATGATTCTTAGATTCAGCCTTGTAGCTTTCCACGGACGCGGGTCGGAGAAATCCGAGACTCTCGATCGGGGAATGTCATAGCTACTGTTTGTTTGAGGAGCGACAGAATTTATCGTCTCATTCACCTTGGAAATTTCGATGCGGTGGAATCACGAATAGCACCAACTGACTCAACAAGCATGCCGCGCTCCAAAATCTGAGTCTTCCTCTCCGTCGTGAAGAAACGCAGTAAGAGATGAGCATCCGCTCGGGTCAGTGCTTATGGATCGTCAGATTCTCCGTTTTTTTCGCCTTCAGATGCTTCTTCGCGCTGTGTTTCACCTCATCCATGTGCCTTGGGAGAGAGCACCACAAATCGATGTACAGCATAGAGCTGACCAGAGCTCAGTCGGACTTCAATAAGTCCAGATTCAGCCCTTGTGAAGGGTCGCGGCTCCTCAACCCCGTGGAAGCAGTGAAGGCGAATATCGTCGCGACTAAAATCTTCAAATCCTTTGGATCCGAGTTGATTATACGCACAGCGACGCGATACAATCTACCGGCATTTGTTCTCTATCCGCTCAGCGGAATCGCCTGCAGGCACATTCTGATCGTTTACAGTTACTTTTCGAAGAATGGGAAATGCCTAATCCCGAAAGCAGTGACCGCCGCAGATCTGTCGAGGATGAGCAAGGGCCTCGTCGGTGCCGTACGTTCAAGCAGAGCTTCCCGTGAATTCCGCCATAAGGACTTGACCTACAACCTATCAGGCGACGCGTTTTCTCATTTGTTCGGTCTACTAGATCAATACTTCCTCGTCCCAATCGACGGGAAGGTTGCCGCCGATTGCAATCAAATCCTCCACAGTATCAAGTTTGTAAGGAAAATTTTGCTGTGACCTTCTGTCGCACCAGACTCTGATGCTTCCCGGCCGGTGAATAAAAATCCGCAAGCAAAATCCGGCTCACTGGGGAAGAATCGAGAGCAAGAAGAGTTTTAGTTCGACGCTTCCTGTGTGGTGGCTCATCTTTCGCTTGGTTCGCGGTCAATTAACCGAGAATATCTCCGGAAAAGCTCGAGAGAATGGCTCCCCTTGTCAGATATCGATCAAGATGTGATCTAGGAGCAGGGCTCGGGTTAGCGTCATATCGTCATTGGCTACGTATGCTATAAAGTTGGGCTGATAATGATTCACTAATTCGGCTCGGAGCGGAATCGGAGAGCCCACTTTAGCAGTCGAGTCTCGCTAATCAAACGGCTTGCTGACTGAGGAGGAATAGGCTCGATTACTCGATGATTCGTTGGATTCGAAGGTCCACTACCGCGGCGCCTCCGATAGTAGCGAATCGTCAGAGGACCTCCCCAGATCTTTTTGACTCGGAGACTCTTCAGGAATCGGCGATTCCATTGGGGGTTGCGAAGATTGTGGGCGGCAAGCCACAGATGAGTTCGCGCAAGACACAGGACTCCATACCGACATATTTTGGTGGAGAGGTCCGCAGGTTCTCGAGGGGAAACTTTGTTGAATGGGCGGGGCGAAAGGCTCCGCCAAGACGGTTCGGCCGCTTCTTAACCTATCGTGCTAAATATCGACACATCTCGCGGGGAGGGTGCCTCTTTCTAGACTAGACAGACACCCAGAATTGCACGGCATTTTAGGGATGAGGAGCCTCTGCCCGGATGACGTATGAAAGACGGAGATTAGTGAGCACGATCCCTTGTGAATTATGAGACGTCGTCGCTGTTAATAATGAGAAATCAAACCCATCTGAAAATAGAAGTGGTACCCCCGAATACGAATTTCGTCAGCATACCTCAGGGCGCATCGATCGGGTTCGTTCTAGCGCTCTCGAAAACATTGATGAGAG
The DNA here is from genome assembly GCF_000255335.2 of Galendromus occidentalis. Classification (NCBI taxonomy): domain Eukaryota; kingdom Metazoa; phylum Arthropoda; class Arachnida; order Mesostigmata; family Phytoseiidae; genus Galendromus; species Galendromus occidentalis. The sequence continues at coordinate 379,736 of NW_003805458.1, forward strand.
CTCTCAGCACCCCTGATAAATGTTCGCTACCTTAGAGTCCGAAGAAATGATGGACATTCTCCACCATGATGAATACCGAGTTTTCTCTGGATTCATCAGCCTGGTTGTGAAACCTCATCGCTTCGGTTCATTCATGAGTCGGTTGCCCTGCCGCTCGCATGCATCCCGGTCCATCGAAGTCGATGAGACCAGCTTCACAATTTGGTGTCTGAAAACTCCGTAGAATCGCCCTGGGGACACCCAAAGAGGCAAATATCCTTCTATAGCGGACGCCTCGCTGTTTTCTCGCAGGTCACCTATGGCAGCCGGGATCGGCTGCAGACTCGTCGACAATGACCAGCGGTCCCATGCAAAGCTATAATTCGCTCAACGATGATGGGTTTTCATGGTCGACAGCTTCCTGGAAAACTCCCCGATTCCGAATTAGGTGGATTCATGGTTTCGTTCAACTCCCGGTTTTAGGGAGCGCTCGGTCCCGATCCCTCTTCGTGCAACGATATCAGAAAGGATGCAATTTTACGCAAATTTCTTGCGAGTCACTCATTCTCCCTTTTAGGGCCCGCCCTGAGGAAACTCTGGATCCGCGGAAGGAGTCCGCTCCGGTTCACCCGCGTGAAGCTGCGCTCGTCTAAATATTCGGGTTGACAAATGCATATATCGACCCCGTCGAATCGCTCGCTGTGAATAAATATCCGATCTTCATCTCGACCGTCGCGCTATGGGCTCGCGAGTACGGAGCTCGAGGCTGAGCAAGACCGGAATCGGGGAAGTTATGCGCGCGGAGACCGTTTGATATTCTCCGGCTTTCGCGTAGCCCTCGTAAGGGCATTCGTTCATCTCTCGGAGTGAGTTTCTCGTCGACGCTCCACACGTATCGCTCTGCGCTGCAATCTCTCCATTATAATCAAAAGGTCTCACAGCGTGACGGAACAACTTTTCAATCGACGAGAACACGGCCCAGCGTTTGAGCTCTGATTGGGGATTGGAGAATTGATCTTCTATCCTCACGTCTCGAGGACATTTTCGCATTCAAAATGATTTGCATTGAGGGAAAATTTGCTCGAAATCGAACATCTGTATGTGGTTCGCAGAAAATCAGTCTAATCGTAGCATACGATATTTCTGTTCTCGATAATACCCGGTAAGTACCAATCACGTTCGTAAAAAAGTTTGACTGTATGTTCCCCATAGACGTTTACTTATTACTCAGTACGAGTGAATGAGAGACATTGATTGATGAATTGTTCCCCATGGAATCTTGGGACTCGACCCTCTGCGACCCCTCGTGGGTGAAGATCATTCATCAGAGTAGAGAGCAGGGATCGATGGGCGTTGGGGGAGATGCCTTCATTATCGATTTCAAGATACTCCTTAGAGAGACAGAAATGGACGAGATCGGGAGTTCTGGAAGAAGCAGAATGTCTGGAGAGTCAGACAACTATTTTCTGAATACAGGTCTACCCTTCGGGTGGGTGAACAGGACAAGAAAAGCTTAGACAGCGAATGCGCGCCGGATAGGCGTGGGAATCCGTGACGACGAGGACAGGAATCATTCGCGGTTTCTATGCGTTCCCACTAATAAAGGCGCCGCCGACTATACGTCAAGTTCCTGGGCAGAGTCGGAGTGACCACCGGACTGACTTGAACCCTGTCCTCTGACGACCAGAACCGGAGCGCGTGCGATTGCCCGGTCCGAGAGAGGGCAGCGATCAGCCGGTTTTCTATCCCGCCGCCTGTGCTTTCCGAAGGATCCTCCAGACTTGAGTGTTGATTGACCGTCATCATGAGGTTTCGATTGAACTTTTCTGGCCGCTGGCCGCATCGAGCGGGGAGGAGAGATGGGAGAAGCTCTCGACGCAGCCTGCGCTGTTTGCCGCTCTGCGGAGATTTCAAGATCCTCCAGTGAGAGCCTTGACCATTGTGTAGGATTTGTAGACTCGGCCGAGCTTCCAGGGAGCTTCGATGCAGCTCATTCCGTGGAATGAACGACCTTCGAATCAGGTCGGCTGCCTCGGGAAAAATGTTCGCGCCATGCGTGGTTTGAATCGAGCCCGCGAACTACGGGGAGCGATGATCTAAATGTATCCGACGGTTCTGGTTGGTGCTCTGCGTTCTGTTATGTGTTTTGTGCGCCAATAATCCGGACAGACCGCCGCGCCGGAGAGGTTTGTCCGCTAGCTGCTGTGTGTGCTGCTCGGTTCAGTCGTCGTCGTCGTCGACGGTGCAGCTCGTGTCGTCTGTGCTTGCAGCGGCAGAAGCAACGTTACGGTGCCACCACTGCCACAGACTCCGAGTGGAGCGCAATATCGTTATCGAAGAGGCTTTTTCAGCCGAGGAAAAATCTTTTTCGTGCGGCAAAACTCGATCTCTGCGCCATGAGCAAAAAGCGTCTCGAGGTCGACGCGCAGGTGAAGAAACTTCTGGCGAGCTGCAAATCCGAGGAAGAGGTATGACGCACGCCGGTTGAAAACTTGATCCCGGCTGCCGAATGGGATCCTTCTTGAAATATCTGTAGTTGACCGCGGTTCCTCTCTTAGCTTGAAAAAAACGCGTGTACCTGCCGCGGATATCCTGGCGCTTGTCAAATCCGGGGTAGAATGTTTAGCGTTGTTCGACGCGGAAAATCGGTTCCTCCATGCAGAACCGTTGACATCGCGAATGGGGAATAGTCGGCGAATCGGGAATTTCTCCCAAAGAGAATCTCGATGTCGACCGTATCCGATGACAGATTTTTGAAACTCGTCTGGTGTGGATATTTGAGCTCAAGATAGCGAATTCTTGGACTTTTGCTGAATGTGGGGACCTCGCGCAGACAGCGAAACTTCGAGAGCGCCGGAACAGTGCGCGCGAAAAATCCGCGATGTGATTGAATTTAGTGAACTGATCGGTGCGAATAACTTTGAGCCTCATTGCTCAAATTTGAGAGGAAATAATGATTTAGATCTAGGAACATGACGGGAGCACCGTCGTCGGAATTTCATTTCTGACGGCGATACTCGCAGAATGTCAGCCGATGCTCAGCCTTCCGGGAATCCATCCTGGTTCGGGCATTCACTGTGAATTTCATCTCTGATTCGAGTTCTGGAGTTACGATCGCGCGCGTTCAAAAGCTTTCCACGAGGTTCACGTTAGAGCCATCGCCCGCGCGGGACGGAAGAGTTCGTTTAATCACCTGTTGACGCTTTCAGCGGATCCATCGGTACCTGCGAATCGCCCAGCAGTACCTTTACATCGATGAACACTGCGAGGCTGAGAAGTATCTCCTGCGATACATCAAGGCGAAACCCGACAGTCATGAAGCGCACAAACTCGTGGGTGAACTCTATCTCAAGCTCCGCAGATTCCAGGACGCTTACGACTCCCTGAAGAGGTCGGTTCGAAGTCAAACGTTCAACTTACCATAGTTGAGGGGAGCAACCCTCACTCCAGAGCGGGGTAAATCAATTACTTCGCTTGCGCGATTCGACGCGTTGATGCGGTGAGTTCACTCTTAATTTTCTTTCCAGATCCTACGAACTCAGCGAGAACAAAGAGGTTCTTGCCAACATATGCGAAGCCGCTCCCCTAGCATCAATAGCGCTGTCGGTGAAAAAAGGCTGGCTGAAAGCGGCAGAAGAAGCCAATATTCCGCAGATGAGTATGTTAGGCCTGAGGGAAGCCGTTCTCCGTGAGGGCGAATTCAGCGTTCTGGTAGGTGGTGATTGATTCTTCCTCGGAGCTCCACGACGAGCTTCCTCGACGAAATGTCGCCGATCTGCATCCGCTCCATCAAGGGGAACCGGAAGACTGGAAATCCCCTCCACGAGAGACTAATTTGATCATGTTTTTGTTCAGGAGATGGAAGCAGTCCTGAAAGAGCGGTCCATCCTCTATCCTCTAGAGCCGGAAGCGCAGATAAAGTTGTTGGTGTTTTATGCTGAAGCGAACCGATTCGAAGATTGTGTGAGAATCATCCTGCGAGAAGAGAGCAAGCAGGAGTTGCGGAACAGCCCCCAGTGGTACAGAGCGTGTCAAAACGCTCTGAATGTAAGTTCCTCCACTTCCATTGATTAAATCGGTACCTCTCAATTTACTGCTCGTATTCTAATCGCGCTCCGATCCCACAGAAACTTCGTTCGAGTAAAGCCATGCCCTACGATCAGACCCTCGCCCTTCTGCACCTCCACATCAGTCAGAGATTGACCATGGGTTTGATCACGGATCCGTTTTTCATCGCCGACCAAGACAAAGGCAGTGTGGGTCTGGAAGCATTCTTCAAGCAGCTCGAAGTGTTCGATAACTTGTTAGACGAGGCTCTGTCAAATCAGCAGTGGTACCGGGAATGCTTGTGGTCATTCGTATTGGATCACTTCACCGGTCAATTGTTGTTCCTATTCGCGCTCGGTATGCTGCGTCGGGCCGACGAATCGAACCGCGAAGATGCCTACAGGGCTCGAGGTCAGGCACTCATGTTTTGTGCACTCGAATATAAACCTAAGAAATTGACGAATGAGACTTGGTTCTCAAAACTCAAAGACGACGTCAGAAAGCTCTTGCTCCAAGTGCATCTGGACGGCTCTTATCGCACAACCGTGTGCTATTACTGCCTCGCGAACACGTCGACTGATCCGAGTTTGGCCGAGAGCGTCAAAATCGCCCTATCGGGGAACTCCGCTGTGAAGTTCGTGACCGAGCGACTCTTCCCGGGAAAAGCGATCGCGGCCGTTTTCAATCAGACGGTCCTCGCTCGAGCTTGCACGAAGCTCCCAGATCGATCGGTGATCGCTCCCTATGAGAGTAATTCGTGCATAGCCTTCGCCGGAAGTCTAGAGCACATCGTGTGGTTGCTTTTGAGCGGAGCAGAAATGCCGACGGAGAAGATCTTCCCCTCGTTGCTCCTAGTTCCCAGCACTATGGATGGAGCGCACACACCATCGCAATCCGATATCGACGCCTTCCTGGCGGCAGTCTTGGCCGCAGTTAGACTTTTCGGAAGCAAGCTGGACATCATCAGACCCACGGTTCCCCGCGAAATTCTCCACAGGGCTTTCACCACGAACAAACAGGTGGGTTCTGACCGCGGGTTCGAATAGCGACAGCGGGATTTTGGTCGTCGATTCGGCTTGAGATTTTGGTTTTCGATTCGGCCTGAGATTTTGTCTTTCTCCTTTCCAGCAAAACTTCTGGAACGCCATGTATCGGACGTTTGTGAAGAAAGTCAACGCTGGCAGGGATTTGATTCAACCGAAAAAAGTTGTGAGCGACGGACTCGATATCGTGCGCGGCAAGGATGCCAAAAAGTCAATGCCGGTGTACTATCTGATTCAGATCGCTCGAGACCTCCATGAAAAAGGTCGCAAGAAGGCCCCATACTTCGGCGCTGCCGTGAATTACTACAGGGTTCGTTGCGAAGCTTCGTGATTGATTCTATGTAGCTACTCTCTCTCCTCTGAGGACACGGGAATCAGCCCAGAGGAGTTTTCTAAGCGCGCAAAAATAATGACTGGAGTGGGTCATTCCAGATTGTCCTCGCTCGGCTGGACGAGCAGCACAGAATCCAACCGGCGATCGGTGGCGGTCGCGCGGCCCCGAGCGTGCTCTTCGAAATCCCCAAAACGATGGCTGCGTCCGAAGACGCAGGTGGATATCGTGGCGAGGCAAATTTAGAAATCGGAAAGTTCCTTCTGTATTCTGGACAACTCGAACGAGCCCGCAGTACCCTCGAATCGGTCCACAATCCTAAGGGTTACTTGTACTACGCGAGAGCGGCTGGAAAGCTCTGTGACGAACTCATGTCGGAGGGCGATGTCGACACGATCGAGCGCCTCCTGGAAAAATCGAGCGCTCTGCTGAAAAAAGGTCTGCAGATGGCCCAGAGCGATCCCGAGTTGAGCGAAAAGTTGAAAAAAGAACTCGAGTCTCTGAAGTTCAAGGCCTCGGAAACAACGAGCTGCCTGGACGTGGAGCTGAACGTATCGGGACTCAACACCCGAGGTTTGTATTTCGCGCCCAAACCCAGTAATCGCGATTCTCTGAATCCCCATGTAATGAGCATGGTCCAGCAATACATCCTCGATATGTCTCGCTGACGATATTCCCTCCACGAACAGAGACGACTTCGCTCCCAGAAGTCGACATGAACAAAATCGACACGCTCATCAAAGAACAGACGGCGAAAATTTTGGTGGACTCAACTCAGAAGTCGGCCAAACTCGAAACGGAACTCACTGAGTTGAAGGCCATGCAGGCAAAACTCATCGAGACTCTGGCACAGGTAAATATTATAACCTAATAGGCAAACAATAGTAATCTGATCGAGACGAGTCGCCAACGAGAAGAGACTGCTTGTGACGGGTCAGCGCATTCCTATCTGGCTCGTTCATCGTTCGATGTCGAGGATGAATGATCGTTCTCCGTGCGTAAATCAAGTCGTTCAATTCAAGTCGATCCTGGGTCCCCGCGATTCAATAAGTCTATCAGTCTACAAGTCGGTCTTGTCTTCCAGGTTCTAGCTGAGCAGACCATAATCTCCAGCCAAACGAAAGCAGCGGTTGCGACGAACTCCGAAATGGTCATCAAAGTCGCTCAGATCTCTCAGCAACTGACACGCATCGAAGAACAAGTCAGCCTGTCTCAAACCTCGGCCGATTACACCGATTATCAGGACACCTCCTCAAGTTCTCGCACCCAGCAGTACCAAAGCGGAGGACTCGTCATACCTCCGGGCGCCGGTTTGCCTCAGTTCAATCTGACCGGAGTTCAGCATCCGTCCGCGCAAACTTCCTTCGCGGCCGCTGCTCCCACCAAACCACAGAGTGCCGTGGTGACCCCGAAAGATGACTTCTCCAAGAATAAGATTCTCTTCGAAGCTGAAGGAACTATTTACGAATCGCGGGCCGGCGTGTCCTATTCCGCCGTGTCGGGCGTCCACAAAATTGTAATCCTCCAAACACCGAACAAAGGCCCCATTCTCAATTCATTATGGTATTTCGATGCCCAACGTGTATACATCTCGCATGTAAGTGGTCCGGAGATTTGTCAATTTCTCAAGGGACAATTCCCTTTCATTCGATTCCTCGGAGCTCCGCGGAATTTCTCACGGGTTTTCCCGATTTCAGGATCTCGGTCGAATGACTTTCTCAACGTACGACACTGGCGACGGCCAAACAAACGTCCAATGGACTCACGGTGACAAATCATACTACATCCGTTTCACCGATTGGTCCATCCAGCCGGGCGAGATTCTCATGCGAGTTTTCCAAGATTGCGGAGTTCCACAGGAGCCGTGTCAGCCTGCGAAAGAAAATATTTTCTTAGCAGCGGCTCTGAACAAGACCCCGACCAAGAGCTTGGCGAGCACAACCTCACCCAGACCGGACGTAGCCGTAGAAACGCCGAAATCTTCGATTTTCTCCTCTCTAGCGATGACCACACCAAACACGACGAGCGTGCCGCTCGCGACCCCCGTAGCGGTCTCATCTTCCCCCGGGATCTTACCGACGCCCGCTGCACCCTCCGTGTCGCCTGCGAACGCGTCTAGTCCTTTTGCCCTCGGCTTCGGCAAATCCAGTCCTTTCACAAGCGTGACCGGTAAGGCTGCCGTTGCCGCCCCTGCTGCTGCTCCTGTTTCCACATTCGGTCAAACACCATCCCTCGGTGGATTCACATTCAACTCGACACCCGTCGTAGCAGCGAACACCGTGCCCGCTCCGACCGAGGTGAAAGCTGCCGAAAAATCCAAAACGGAAGAGGAGCCGAACCCCTTCTCCGGATTCAGCTTCCAGTTCCCTAAGCCGGAGGCTCCGCAGCCGACCCTCGGGAGCGGTTGGCCGCTAACCACGTCAAGCTCCGCCGCTTCGACGACCCCCACGAGCAAGGTTTTCAGTTTCTCGGCTCTCACGCCCACTGTTTCGACGGTCGCATCGAGCCCGAGCAATCCCGCCGCTGGCGTCGAAGGAGGAGACGCCGAAGGAGAAGACTACGAGTGCACTGCGCAGTTCAAGCCGGTCATCGAGCTGCCGCAGCTAGTCGATGCGAAAACAGGCGAGGAAGACGAGGATGCGAAATTCTGCGACAGAGCCAAGCTGTACCGATTCGATCAGCAAACGCGCGAATGGAAAGAGCGAGGACTGGGCGAGGTGAAGATCCTCCGCAATAAAACAACAGGAAAATACAGAGTTCTCATGCGTCGTGAACAGGTGCTGAAAATCTGCGCCAACCACCCAATCTTGCCTGGAATGGAACTCAAACCGAGACCGAAACCCACAGAACACTTGTGGTTCGCCCCTGATTTCGCCGACGGAGAGCAAAAGTACGAACAGTTCGTCATTCGTTTCAAGACAAAAGAACAAGCCGAGAAGTTCAAAGAGGTGTTCGACGAAGGTGTGAAAGCCGCCTCGGATTCCACCTCAGTTGAAACCTCGCCGTCAGCGAAGATTCCCTCGATCCCGGTGAAGGAGGAGGCTTCCCAAGGGAAACCCTTGCCCTCGCTGTCGGAAATGTTCAAAGTCGCCGCCGGATCGTGGTCTTGCAGTACTTGCTTGGTGAACAACAAGGCTGACGCGTCGACTTGCATCTCCTGCGGAACCTCGAAGTCGGGCGCTGCGTCTCAAGATACCGCTAGTTCCGCTCCCGCCGTCAGTTCTCCTTTCAAGTTTGGCGTCCCCGTCGCGGCTAAAGACAACGCACCTCCTGCGGTGCCGTCTTTCGGTGATTTTTTCAAACCCGACCCGAAAAACTGGGAATGCTCCTCGTGCTATGTGAGCAATCCTCCCACCGCCGAAAGCTGCCAAGCGTGCTCAGCGGCTCGAGCGTTCAAGTTCGGACTTCCGAAAACTTCGAGTTTCGGTTTCTCAACATCCAACCCCGATACGACACAAGCGTCAAAGGCTCCGATATCGACCACGTATACTTTCGGGACGTCAGCGAATTCATCTTCGGCTCCCCAGCCCGCGACTGGCTTCGTGTTCGGCAATACGGTCGCTTCCACGCAGGCTCCGGCGGCTTCTACGACTCCGACGGCTCCTGTTTCGGTTAAGAAAGAAGTCGAGGATCAAACACCGCCGGCTGCTGAGCTGTCCGCAGGCTTCACGTTTGGCAGTCCGCAACAGCATAAATTCTCCTTCGAAGCTTCGGGCGTTCGACATTCGGAGGACGATGACGATCAAGTCGTGGAATCGCAGGATCGGGATTTTGCTCCAGCGGTAGCTTCGCTTCCGCCCGAGGTTGAGGTCGTGACCGGCGAGGAGGGCCAGACGTGTCTCTACTCCGTCAGAGCGAAACTGTACCGTTTCGCGAACAAGGAATGGAAGGAGAGGGGAGTCGGTGACTTCAAAATACTGCAGGATCCTAATACGTCGAAAGTTCGTCTCACCATGAGACGGGAGCAAGTCCACAAGGTCTGCCTGAATCACTACCTGACCAAACAAATCAACTTCAGCAAACGCGACGACAGAACACTGGAGTGGCAAGCCCTAGATTTTGCTGAGGGGGAACCAGAGCCAACACTGTTCGCGATCCGGGTCCGTAACCGAGAAACGGCTTCGGCAATGCTCGACGCAATTCTCGACGCTCAGGGAAAACAGGCCCCGACACCCGTGAAAGCCTCGCCGAAAAGCGCCTCGCCATCGGTCGAAACCACACCGAAGCAGAAAACAGCTAGTCCGCTCAAACCGCAGGTCCTGTTCTCGGACTCGACGGACGCTCAAGAATCTTCGGCTTCGATTCGAAGTGATTCGGTTGAGGTTGTGAAAATCGAGAGAGCTTGCGATGCTGATGTCATGAGAGCTCGAGCGCTCATGCTTCCCGATCATTTCTTCCTCTACGAGGGACGGCAGCACAAATGCAAGGGCTGCCGAGGTTGCGAACAGGAAGAAGCGAATGAAGCTTGTGCAGCAACGCCACCGGTCAAGCCTGAGGAACAAGCAGCTGTCAAACCGAAGAAGGTCGCCCAGAAGAAGTCTCCGCAACCGGCCGAAAAATCTGCTCCAGCCGAAACATCTGCTCCAGCCTTGCAAGGACTCGCTGCGGTGAAAATCGAGTCGCAAACTACGAAAACTCCACCGAAAGCACCGCCCGTCTTTGGAGCGCCCCCGGCGTTCGGAACAGTACCAGTTGAAAGTGAGTGTATGCCCGATTTCCCCATGATTCCCTTGCCCGATTTCCCCATGATTCCCTTGCCCGATTTCAAAAAGCCGGAACCAAGTACGATTTTATGGATTGACGACTTTCCCCACAGAGACACAGAAAGAAACGCTGAAGCCATTGGAGCCTTCGGAAACCACGACGGACAGCGGTTTCTTGTTCGGTGCTGGATCCAGCATGACATTCTCAGCTCTGGCGGCGAAGGGGTCCACGACTGGCTTCGCGAAGTCCGGTGGTGATAACCCCCCATGGGGAGGTGGTCAGGTTTCGAGTTTCTTCTCATCGTTCTCGAAGACCGGAGCGACGAGCTCCCCTGGTAAAAACGACGACTCCACTCAGGACGTGGAAGAGGTTGAACCGTCGAAGGACATCCATTTCGAACCCGTCATCCCTCTTCCGGACCTGGTTGCGGTTCAGACCGGCGAAGAACAGGACCAAGTGTTGTACTCGCAGCGTGCAAAACTCTACGTCTACCACGGTGAAACCAGTGAATGGAAGGAACGGGCCCTCGGAGAAGCGAAAATTCTCCGCTGTACCGACGGTAGAGCCCGGATCGTTGTCCGTCGAGACATGGTTAGTTTTTCGATGACCGAGGATCTGTCTGAATTATCTTTGAAAACTCTCGAGCGCATCAATTTTCACCGTTACCCTCTTCTGACATCGTTTCCAGGTTCACAAAGTCGCTTGTAATCACTACATCACCGACGGCATGGAGCTGAAACCCCTTTCCACGTCCAACAACAGTCTCACGTGGTCTGCGGTAGATTTCGCAGAAGGTGATCCGACCCCGCAGCTTTTCGCTCTGAAAGTTAAGACCGAAGCCCGTCTGAACGAGTTCAAGGAAATTTTCGACCAGGAGGTGGAAAAAGCGCGGAAAGCGAAAGAAGGTGCGGACGGATTTGTTGTGGTCTGAAAGTGCGGTCGATATTAGGGGATGATCTCCAAAAAACTTCTAGATCCTCTCAATGATCCGAAGAGGCTCCCTTAGAATGTATTTGTGTAAAGAAAAAGAAAAAAACATTAAGAATTCCGAATGAGAGCATTACAGAGATCGTATCAAGAATGTCAATAAATGAGGTTTCTGTCCAGAACCGGCTGCCCCTGAAGTCTCTGCTCGATGCTATTGAGATCAATTTTCACTTGTCATCTTGGTTCTCGGCACGTTCTCTCCATCTGATATCACTCAATATATCTCTTGGACTCTGGGAGGGAGGTGAAGGTTCAAATTGATAGTGGATCCGAAAGTTGGAGATTATTCGGGAGAGTTACCATAGTTTTACAAGGATCTTGGGACGGAGCTCAGATTTACTCGCATGCTCGAAGAACTTCCAGCCGCTCGACTCCTCAAGTCACACGCGGCATATTCCGGCATCGCTGTTAATTCTACAAAGTTTGAATTGCAGGCTTAGACCAGACGGACGATGGCGATGCTGCGGGAGGAAATGGCGACGACTTAGAGGACTTCGAAATCGTGAAGTGCGGCCCCGAAGGCGTCGCAACCACGCGGGAGGACGCCAAGGAGGACTACGAAGAAGAAGTTTACGAATACGACGAAACCGCGGAGGAAGATGATGAATACGAAGAGGGCGAGCATGATTTCGACGAAGACAACGTGCTCTTCAGTGCCGTAGTTGACATCACAGAAGAAATGCCGATCGGCGGAAATAAATGGCTCGATCTTGGACAAGGCATCGTGCGCATCGTTTACGACGATGACATCTTTGGCCACGTTATTTATCTCAGCGACGCTGCAACCGACACTATCATCGCGAAAACCATAATCGCCGTCCAAACGTCTCTCCGGGAGACAGGTTGGTGATTTCGACTCGGACTTCTAGTTGCCGGGCCCATGTCCGATCGATTTCGATATATTCTTCCACCTTTCTTCTTTCACGGGGAGACCTCTAGAAAAAGACGAGTTCCTCTATTGCAGGACGCAAGGCTATCTGGATGGCTCAAGACGTCAAGCAGGAGCCTTTATTGCGGCGTCGCTTCTCCATCGAGTTCTGCACGGATGACGACCTCAAGAACTTCTCCGTGGTCTTCAATGAAGGGAAGGATACGGCGCTCAAATGTGGTATCCTCGAGAATTCCGACCAACCGCCATGGACGAGTCCGGCCGCTCCTTGATCCTCTTAAAATATATCGATGCTGTACAAACAAATGTTTGAATCCTTGAAAGTATAAGTGTGCAAGTGACGAGACACGAATCAATCATTAAAATATGTTCCGGCTTTTCTAATCGAGTGGTTCCTTTTTGCTTCGCTGATCCGTCACCGTAATGAGAGCTTCCTCGACAAGGTGATGAGGATTGAATCCTGTGAGAATCGATCGTCATTGCAGAAACAACATTCGTTCCAATCCACCGACGATGAAATGCCACAGCTTGTCGACTAACACGATAATGTTCTGCCTCGATTTATTCATCGATTCACGGATCAAGAACTCCCGTGCTCTTTATATTTCGCAAGCAATTCATCGACATCTTCGGACGAGCCGAGGAAGATCGGCTGCCTACAATGAAGACCGCTCGGGACCACGTCTAAAATCGGGATCTTTCCGTTCGAGGCTTTCCCTCCAGCTAATTCCATGATGAAGGCCATGGGGTTGCATTCGTACAAGAGACGGAGCTTTCCGTTGGGAGCTTCTTTCGTTGCGGGGTACATGAAGATACCTGGTCGGAGGGATTCGAGAAGTCATTCCTGAGACAATCCAGCAGAAATATGTGCAGATTGATAGGAAGAGAGCCGAAGCTCCAGAAGCTACACGAATCGGCGATTGCGTCCTTACCTCCGTATTTTAGCGTTCTGTGGACGTCTGCGACCATCGAGCCGATGTAACGAGCGCCGTAAGCCTTCCCGACTTTCGGGTTCTTCTTTTCCTCGACGTAGGCTTTGACGGCGGGATCCCACAGCGCAGAATAACCTGTTGTTCGGAAGATGAGCATTACAGTATGTCACTCCGTGCTCGAATCGCCCGGAATCTCTATCCAAACCACGAGGGAGGATCATCCTTTCGGAAAACGTCCCGAGAGTCCCACCCAAGCCTCAAAGATATCAATAAGAGAAAATATGGGACCTTGAGAACGAAACGCATACCTTCGTTGATGGAGTATAATTTGCCGCGAGGCTTCACTTTCATGTCAGGATCGGTCAAGATGAACTCGCCCAGAGACGGATCGAGCATGAACCCATTCACGCCGCTTCCCTTGAGGCCCAGGACGATCATGGTGGCCGAGCCGTAAAGCGCGTAGCCGGCGCAGACCAGTTGTCTTCCTGGTTGTAGGGCATCGCTCTCTGAGACGGTATCGCCGATCTGGAATTCACAGAAGATCAGGAAAAAGTCACATTGGAATAGGACGAATATACGGGGGACACTATCCGTCCAAAGTGCGACCGGGCGACACAGACGAGTTTCCCTCCCCCCCCCGGGCGTGAGAACAAACTTTCTTGTAGATGGAGAAGATCGAGCCGATCGACACGAGACAATCGATGTTCGATGAGCCGTCGAGCGGATCGAAGCACACCACGTATTTCCCTTGTTTCTCCAGGTCCACTTCAATTGCTTTGTCGTCTTCTTCGGAAACGAGCAAGCAGGTCGTGTACGATGATCTCAGCATGTTCACGAACAGGTCGTTGGCGAGAACATCGAGTTTCTTCTGCTCCTCGCCCTGGATATTCGTGTTGCCCGCGATGCCATACAGATTCGCGATACCTTGGGTAAGGAAGAATCAAATGAGTCGACTCGAGATTCTGCTCCGCCTCAGGGTTACGAACTACACTGGGAAGACTTTTCCAACCCCCGGGTCTCCTCCTGTAGAGCTGATGGGAGATTTGGAAAATCGAATACCCTATGGAGACTTCTCAACTTGAACGAGAGCGGCGCCGCCGCAGTCGTCATTGCCTGGAGCTTCGAACGAAGAATATCTTTGTTACATTGATCTCTGCATATATTCTACTTTCCTCCATCGTCCTTAATATGTTATTAAACGCCGTGATCTTTGAAGAGGATCGTGATGCGCCTTGAACGCTTTCGCGATTCCTCCGCTTGAGAAACAGGAGCTAGATCAAATTCAATTTGACCGCCCACTCATAATTGCAACTTGGAGAGCTCATCTGATTTCCCGCAGCCTGCCAAGCGCAACGCTGCCGAGATTCGCGTCGTGTGAGCATCGCCCATGGAGGAAGCAACCTCTATACCTGATTGGTTCGTATATCCGTGAAGACACTCCGAATGAATATTATTGTAACTGTCAATATTTATTCCTATAATATGAACACAAGCAATTATTATGAGTCCGCCTCGGGGTCCCTTTCTCTGACATGACTCCCTCGATAGACCATAAATATTTTTGAAAATAGAATATTCACTCGAAGGCTGCGAGGGCTATGACGATCCGCATAACTCGTATAATGAACTTCCATAACTCGACCCACCGCGGAGCAAGCTTGCTGGGGTTTTTGCTTCTCCGGCGGCGGGAATACTTGATAAATCTTATTTTCCATGAATCTGAGTTTGGCCCTCGATCCATTGACTCAGCTGACGGGTGCGTGACGTTGCGAGGCTCGCAGCTGGACGAGAGTCATTCCCGTCTCGAAAACCTTATCTGCTAGAGCTTGATTGTCTTTCGTCAACTGCGCATTGGAGTCGATGAGTCTCTGAAGGATTTCCTGGAGCTTCTCAGTGCTCATTTCTTCGAGCGGGTCTCGGTACACTGATTTCATAGAGGTCACACGGGACTTATGGTTGCGAACCATTCGGATCATTTTTATCTGTTTGTGCTCATCACGTATCCGACGTCGAATTTCGTCTTTGACTTTGAGAAGTTCCGCTTGCTCCGCGATGATTCCCTTCCACTCTTGCTGTAAACGCTGGAGCTCGCTCGCTTCGAGCGGTTTCCCCGAGAGCGCTTCGGGTTTCGCGATTGACGCCGGCTTGACAGCTTCGTTCATGAAGTCATCTTTATCGAAGGCTTCATCATCGAATTTCGCCGAATCTACTCCTTGATTGAGTGGATCGGTCTCAATTTTAGCCTCGACGACAGGAGCGCGGACCGGCTGTAAAATCTGGTCGTGTTTCGGCTGCGGTGCGGGCGAAATTTTGTTCTGGATATCGCTCGCGGGAGCATCGAGCGCATGCTTTTCCTCGATTTTGTCATTTTCGCCCAAGTCCTTTTCGTCTTCGTTACTCTCATTGACCGCTTGGATTGTCATTTTCTCCGGAACTTCTCCCTTGTCCAGACCTGCCTCCGGCTCCATCTCAGGTGCTTGTACTTCGGGTGTTTTCACGGTTTCCTCTCCGTGACTGGGTTTCTCCTCGCGATCCACTTCGTCGGCGGGCTGGAGCTTCGCAGGAGTCTCGCTCTCTTCCCGGCGCTCCTCGAGGTTCATTTCGACCTCTTTGATTTCCGCGGTGTTCGCCGAGCTTATCTGTTTGAGCTTACGCTTCAGTTGGGTAACGTTACGTTGAGCTTCCCAGAGTTTCTCCTGATGGTTCTCCTTGGTTTTGTTCTTGTCTTTGGACGCTTTGAGTTTCGCCACCAGCCAATGCATTCTCGCCAAGCGCGCTTCCTCAACCTTAAGTTCGTCCTCGAGCGAAAGTGGACGCATGACCGGCTTGAGCACATTCAAAGCCTTCTGAGACACTTTGAATAGGGGTGTGAGATCGATACCGATGATTTCCATGTGGAGTACGAGCCGCTCGAAAACGGCTTTGTTTACGGCGAGCACTTCTTTCTGATAGAGATTCTGTATTTTCTGAGTTCTCTTTTCAGAAAGTTTCGCCTCTTCGAGTTTCGATTCCATCACCGGTCCCAATATATGCGACGGCTGTTCCCGGAGGAAGAGTTTCACCAATCCGGCCGCGATTTGGGGCTCTTGCAAGACGAGCTCTTGGCCGTAGTTGAGCGAATGACGAGCTTGGTGGATTTTCGACTTGAAGTGAGATGTACCCTTGTAGAAATTGTGGCTGGGATCGTATTGTTTCTCCACATAGTTCAAAAGCTCTGTGAGAAACTTCGGGACGAGTGGGGTTCTCGGATCGACACTGGGGTTTCTCTTGAGAACGTCTTTCAGATCAACGCCGAAAAGTTTCACTTTCGTCGGTTTCGACGTCGTTTTCGCACTGGACTTGCCGAATTTGAATCTTCTTGAAGATGAGACTTTCGTGACATCCTCACACGACGCACCGGAACCGTCTTCCTCGAAGGCCCTGTAGCCTTTGTCTTTGTCCTTTTTCTTTTTCACAGACAGGATTTTCCGTCCCTCCTCGTCTCCTGATCTGCTATCCGCGTAGAGACCAGGGAATTCCTGCTCCGCATCGGGACTGTCGAGATCCATGTCGGACGGTCAATGCGGCTCGCTCGGGCAGTCAGTCAATTTTGGTGGACACAATGATCCTTACACCCGGATGACATCAACAAATAGTCGTGTTCCCTTCAATGCGGCACTGCATGACGAAGTTACCGCCGACCGAGAGAATTTTCCGGACTGAGAAGCACAGCAGTAGCAGCCTACTGCCGTTCCATCACATCACTCATTCCAGGCAGTAGACAGTCGTCGTGATACCGATCGTCATTCATCATCAACACGCATGGAAGTTGCCATTTTGGGGAGAGGGGGAATTTAAAAAAAACGCGCCGGAATCCCCGCGCGTGCAAAACGTGAGAGCGCTCAAGTTATGGGACGAGAACGAGATTTCGAAGCCGCTTCCAAGCCGAGAACACCCCGTAACTTTAATGCCGGTGATTCCAGTTTCGGGTATTTGGCATACGCAGCTGATTTCTAAGGACCGTGGCGGCCAGAAGTGCGATGGATATCCACCGCGCTTGGTAAGAAAATTAGGATTGATTACATCATCCGTGCTCCCGGCTTCATCGCCGAGACTGTACGTAGGTACTTACCGGCCCTTCTCACGGCGGCAGCGACGGCCTTGATAGCTGTTTGGAGCGAAGTGATGAGTCGGGTCAGATTTCCGGAGGCGCTTTTATGTTTACGCTGTTCTCCGAGGACGAACCGGGTGAGTGTCATCGCATTCGTGTCCATCGTGTCTCTGAAGAAAGCGAATCGAGGTCCGTATTAGTCGTGATTTCTCCAGGGACCGGCGGTACCATTCGCGTTTCCAGCCTTTGTGCTCTAGTCCAGAGCTGCCACTGATCAACGGTAAGGGTTCGAACCACGCAAGAAGTAGGAATAGAACAAACATCCAGGGTTTTCGGGTGGGAGCATCGGCAGTGCGCTTTTCTGAGGCTCGGGTACTTAATGTGTCGACGTATAGAGGAAGAAACCGAAGAGGATACCGATCCAATGCGGGGCATGACCCCGTCCATTTATGTTTGTGGCGAACGGACCAGGTCCATTGCGCATTCACTGCATCCAAACCGCGTTATCCTTTCGAGGGCAAGCCAACGGAATCGAAAAGCAACATGAATCTCTTCAGAGGGATCGCCAGTGAGTCGACCCTCAGGAAAAATTTCTTCAAGGGCGTGATCATGAGAATCGAGTCCATGATTGAGGACTATATGCCCCCTCAACAATTCGGTTTCAGACGAAACCTCGGAACGCAAGACGCTCTTCACGTGGTAATCGAGATCGAGAGAAGCCTTGCCACGGAGGGGCAGACATTCGCCATCCTGATAGACTGCCAAAAAGCCTCTGATCTCGCTCCAAGACAAGGAATGGTGGGTGCCTTCAAGAGAGCGGGAGTCAACGGGCAGCTACTCAAAGTCATTGAGAGCTTCTACCATGAAGACTCACTCGAAGTCAGCATCGGGAGAGGAGTCAGCGTTGACATACAACAGAATCGCGGAACGCCCCAAGACGATCCGTTGAGCTGCACAGGGTTCTCGCTTCTCCTCGCAGAGCTCCCAGCGGAAGTCATCGAGCAGTGTAGAACAGGAACGATTGCAATGTTCGCCGACGACATCATCATCCTGCACCGACACAGAGGCCAGCTACAGACGATGCTCGACGTAGTTAGCGACCATCTCGAGGAAGTAGGACTGCGATTGAATGCCTCAAAAACAGTGGTGATGAAGATCGGGCGGGGAGGCCGCCTCAGCCGGCATGACCGGATTCTGTGGAAGGGAAAGCCGTAGGAAATCGTGACGTCGGCGAGATACCTCGGACTCCGTCTCCAGACAACCGGGACATAATTCACGGAGCACATCGAAGAGGTCTGCTGCAAGACGATCGCGACGATGTACGCGGACACTGGAGACCCTTACAACGCTCTGACCGACCTCCTCGCGAGACCCCAATCTCCAGCGGAGGCGCCGGAACCCCATCCATGGGAACAAGATCAACTCCCCCCTCAAGGGAGGTCATCTCCAGTTGAACCCTCAGACCAGGTCGACCCTGAACCTCACACGTCAGGACCACCGTCAGTCTTCGCTTCCCAAACCATCGTCACCCCGGAGAGAGCGAAGCTCGACTTTCTGGAGACCCGAATAGACTTTTACCGGAAAGCGACACAGAATGAAAGGGACAGCCCGAGAGATGCCCTCGCACAAACGGCTCGCCTGAGAAAGATCCTTTCCAGGGCAATGGATCCAAGCCTCAGAGGCCTTCATAGAGTCCTCACCCAATACAACTCCAGAGGTTCGCGGATCATTCGTCGAAACCGAGAGCATGATCAGCAAATCACTGCCATATCTCAAGGAGCTAGGAATCTCAATCGTGGCCGAGATCAAAACGTCGACGGAGTCCACGTTCGACACGATCCAAGATCCCCCACCGGCTACCGCTCCACCGATCACAGCGAACGCTCAAGTTCCAGTGCGAACACTCAGCGCCCAAGCAGAGGGTGGTCCTTGGTGTACCTCGACCCAAATCGAAGAAGCCCGAGGGGCGCAATCAGGGCATCCGACACGACCTCCGGACTCTCCTCACGTATCGCACATAGCACAAATGCCCCTCCGGGGCTGACTCCCAGCATCGGCGACCCAGAACTCCCGGATCAACCCCCACCCGGACCAAACAACCAGCCACATCTTGGTGGCAACCAACCACGGACGACGGTCGAAGAGAGCAGTACGGCAACGGAAAGCCCGAAGAGCCCGAAAAACTACCTGCCGAAACTCAGCAAAAATTTTGAGCTGCCGAGGTTCTTCATCAACTCCAAAGGAACGATCACCAACCTCCTCATGGAACAACCTCCTCGGGGGACAAACGGGATCCTAGCAGGTTCGCACGCGGAGCATCCAACAGACAAAGGGCTTCGGCTCACGTTCAATCTGCTCTCGAATTCGGCTCGAAAAAAAGACCGATTTAATCGCGCACGACGCGAACCGAACTCGACTCTTGCCTTTCCATAGAGAGAGGAACATTTCGGATTCAAATCATTGGCGCGTGGCGATGGTTCACCTCGGAGAACTCCCGACACCCTGTTCCGGGAATTCCGGGGGGCGACTGTGACGAACGGACCAGGTCCATTGCGCATTCACTACATCCACACCACGTTATCCTTCCCAACAGAAATACTATTTCCCCGCAACCAATTCAACCACTTCCTCAGAGAGACCGGAGCGACTTATTGGAGGAACTTCAGATCAAGGATTCATATTTCTTCAATCCCTTTACCAATCAGTGTACATTATAATTATCATCAATATCAATCGTATCTCCAGGGGTTCGATTCCCAGTGTAGTGTAGTGGCTAGGCCAGGTCTCAGATCCGATTGATTCACACGAACAATCTCAGGCATAGAGCGTCTGCTTCTGCATCCTCATTTTGATCACTCCAGCGTCTTCACTTGATCATCTAGGATAGTGCGCTTGACTGTGGTTCTGACTGGGGGCTCAAGTGATTCTACGATGCGTAGGTCGGAATGAGCGGACGGTGCAGTCTCAGATGCCCGACTATTCAGAGGCTAGGATAGGTGATAACTGGAAGCCTATGACATTGTAGGGCGACCTAAGCCCACGGCCTGAGTAACCACCGACTCAAGTAGTTGTCTGCACTCCTCCTGGAAGGGCCTGGAGCCAAACATTCTTGCGAGATATCGAACATCCGGAAGTCGGGCATCTGGGAGACGGGCATCTGACACCAAACTCACAAGTGAAGGAGCCTCGGGCCCATGCGTGCGGGGAAATCAGACACACATAAATCAGGATGGAAACAATCTCTCTTTCCAGAAACAGAACAGAAATAAGTTCAGGAGCCATCAGTTCCGTGCCGATCGGACAGAAGCTCACAGATCGACAACTCGGATGCTACTGAGTGCTCGGATGCCCGGTAGAGTCGGAGCCTGAATTCGATTCTCCGAGATAAGTAAGTCCCTGAGCACCACTGTCGAATCCTATTTGGTCTACGAGCTCCAGAAGCTTGCTCGACTATCCAAGAAGAGAATCGGAAAGGTCATCGATATCGTGCGTCTCCCGTACGAGCTCTTACTCCATACTCATTTCAGACTTCTCATTCTACGATAAGAAAAAGATGAAATCGACCGCCACGCAAATATTTATTGTTGCAGGGTATACACAAGGGTGGGTTCAGGGACCTGCGTTTCCAGGAGCCACCACGGTGAAGTCGGAAAAATCTGTAGCAGCGGGGGGCACGACAATCTGAGCTTCGAGAGCTTCCCGGAGGAGTTGCGGGTTTTCGTGATCAACCTTCGATTTGACGATGTGTATCGGTGGGAGAACGTGCGAGCCACAATCGCACTGCTTGCCGCTCACGAAGTCGTATGAGCCAATCCTCAGAGAACAGAACGGGCAATGGAGTTTGCCTTTTATCCACCCGCCGGCGTCAATTTGTGACTGGAGCCATGTTTCGAGGACTTCATCCTTCAGGTACCAAACGAATTGTTTGGCAGAACACACATTTGTGTGGCTCTCCGTCCAGGGCTCGGAGTGATTCGTGAGCACGAATTCCCCACCGAAAAGTTCCTTACGACATTTCTGACATTTGAATTTATTCATCTGCACCCTAGGAAGGAGGAAATCGATCGTGAGGGACGTCAGCAATATATTTCTCGAGCGGATTATTCGGAAAATGTAGAGCGCAAAAGAGAGGCAGGGCCCAGGCTCCGAGAGCTCATCGAGACCAGAAACTGCGGTGGTGGATGGGACGGCACACGGGCAAACTTCCGAGAGCATTCTACGAGACCGAGAATTGACTGGGAGATCCCAACCCCCCTTTCCCGCCCCAACCTTGTAAGGTTCCCCTAGAGAAATTAGGATCACATTTTGCCGGAAGCAGATCCTTTCTTGACGTCAATCGCCAACTCGTAACAGAGCATAGCCAGACGGCGATTATCAGGGGCAAGATAAATGAAAGCCTTGGAGAAGGACACGCTCCTATCGGTGACGGACTCCCATCTCATCCAGGAGCTCAAAGGCCAATGTCTGCAGACCTGCATGATTCAAGGACTCCTCGGGGAACACCTTCCGACGGGACTATTGGAGAGAATCCTAACACGTATCCCTACTGTTCCGGATGCAGAAGGTCTGGATCGACGAAAATCGGAACAGACCCTCGCGTACACTTCGGATCAGATCGGATGTCACCATGAATTGGTTCATCAACGACCAGGCGGACCGCGCGAGCTAGCCGAGGGAATGAGCTGCTGTCCGAGCACGCGAATCCGAAGACTGTCCTGACACAGTCGAACCTCGGGATGAATTCAGTGATCTCGGTCCCGTCATTGATTTCGATCGCACAGACTCCGATTCTCCGGAGCGAGGGACCGCGATCTACCCGAACGCCGTCAAAAGTTCGCGAGCACAATATTGTCAACAGATTCCAAGCTGCTGGCCAGAACGCAGCGACGTCAGCGCACGAATGCCTTCGCCTGGATCGAGACTTACTCTGAAAAGTCGTGATTGAAGATTCGCGATCGGTCGGTGACTCAAAACTGGGGCAATTCCTGATCGACGATACACGCTTTGCGGGGGAACCACTGCGAGGCCTCGCTTACTCAAAAACAAAACGCTTTGAACGGACGTCTCTCGTTTCTCACTCGCTCGCCCGCCCGTTTGTCCATCCGGCCGCTCGATTCCTCTCATTGCCAAGCTGATAGCAACAGAACCCTTTTCTCTCTCATTTGCCTTTGGACCACGCATGCGCTGTATTACCTAAGGAATTGCGTTTCTTCCCAGGATGGCAACCGCTCCTGGTTGGAATGCTGCAGGAGATAGCCAGAGTCTGCTCGTCTGTGTCTGAGAAAGGACTACCGGAACGATTGCTCGGAACAGTACGGGACGATAGTTTTCTCTTTTCCTCATGGCCTATGTTTGTAAACAAAGAGCAGACGGCGTGGCCGTCCTCGGTCGTTGCCAATGTCCCCGCCTGGTAGCGCCACCGGTCGTGGAGAGCGGAGAGCATGACCGAGTGGACCTAGTAAGTGGATTGGTGGGGCACATTAACTCAGCGGGGTTGCCAAAAATTAGGGGAGAGGTCCTTCCTGGAACTTAAGGCAGGAGTTGGCTGGACGAGCAGCGAGCGATGGATGTCCTTTTGTGGAGAAGTGACCGCAATCGCTCCGTCTTCTAGCGATATCTTTTGATAACTATAGTACTATTGACTTCATTCAACAATTTTTGGTGTCAAGGTCCCTGCCCTAGGATATGGCGCTGTCGGGTGGCGAGTGGCGAGGTTTATTCAGATCTTGATCTGATCTGGGCAATGAATATCAATCGACGAAGTTCCGACATCAAATAATGCTCACTCGTCGGCAGCGTTGCTGCAATCCGGTGCCGTATTAAATGGCGAGACTTCGGTCGCGGATCCTCACGGGAAGCTCCGATGTGTTCCACGTTTCCTCCTGCTACTGTTTGGTGGAGCCCGTCCTTAGGAAATTTCCTATTCGAAGAAACTGCTAATTTCGCTTTCCATGCCCCAGGCAAACGCCTCCGTACAGATCTCAGATCTCACTCACTCAGTGCCGTGCCTTCCACCGTAGATGAGATTTCGCCTTTGACACGGACACAGAGCTCGAAGCAATCTTTCATTGATGACCACGCGGTTGTTAGAGGTTTGTTCGGCACGATGTGCGGCACTTGAGGAGTGTCAAAGAAATCAAAAAAGAAGTCGTGAGGTCCTTGAGCATCGTCAGACCGTCGTGGGGGTTTCTGACTCGAAAAACCTCAAGTGTCACCAGGGGCCCGTTTTGTACCAATGGCTATGACACGTTTGTAGGTGGTCGAAAGCGTGGTTATACATCCTTTCTGCGCGCGTCGACCAGCGGCCAAGAGCGTCGTCGTGGGAGGGGAAGCGGCCTCGGGTGATTATCCTAGGCAAGGAGAGCAAAACAGGAATCCGTCAGAGAATTCCGTGCAAAACTGAACACTGGGTAATACCGTTCGAGACTACTCGATACTCATAGGCTGCCTGTAGGCATGGCGTCGAACACCATCCACCAATTTTCTCTCATGAGTGAGTATCTTTTCGCAAATGCCACAAAGACGTCGATTCAGCACGTCGAAACTTCTGTGCGAGCAAGGACTTCCAAATCGGGTGAACTACAAGGTCCTGAACCTAAGAACTGGGAGACGGACTCGGAGGAGACTATTCATGATGGTAGTCAAATACGCCCGACCTCCCGTTCCTCCACCGAGCCATCACCGTCAAGCACCGAAGACTATGTCATGTTGTCCGATTTTGAAGCGAGGTGACGACCGCCTCGGAGGTTCATAGGTCTATGGAGAGGTCTATGGACTTCCGAGGAGATGTTCTTCATTCGAGATGGTTGTGCTCGGAATCCGGATACGGTCAGTACGTCACATGCTGATGCTGAGATCGACACAGTATATTTTTCTATCGATATTAGAAGAATGCGAAAGCATCGCAGCATCCTTCCGGATTCCGAGACCGTCCGAGAGAGTGCGAAAGGTAGCTCTGGAGTCCAGGGGGTTCGCAAACCTGAACCGACGGTAGGTAAGTATTTCTCCGCGAAAGCCTGTGATAAGCGGGAAGGATTATTGTTATTCCGAGTTGGATCGAATTTAACGTCATAAGATGATTTCTTCTCGACGCCTTCAGGTTCTGATTATTCATCCGATTTTTATCTCCGCTATAGGAAATGCAAGCCGTCCTGGACAAGCTTCCTTCCAGTTGCCTGACTCGGCGCTGCCTAGAGGTTTGTGGGGAAAACGGAGCCGGAGTCCCGCGCCAAAAATGAATTTTGGCAGTGCCGTGGCAAATTCATGAGCTCTCACTTCGAAGCGAAGGTGTAGTTTCGGAGCCTTGGAGGAATCGCCATAGAAGAAATCCACTCCGATACTGATCCCTATGTCCTGGATAAAGAGCATGGACCCTCCTGGCGTCTGGTAATCGCGAGCGCTCCGTATCTTGTTTTCGAGTCAGGGGATCAGGTATCGTCCTGCACGACCCGAGTCTCCGTGCGATGCGCTCTATTCGTGGCACTTCTCGTGTCAACGTCTGGCGGCGTCGAATTAGAAATTTAGAATGTCGCGCGGCATGAAGCTCGCGTCAGCCCTCGATTCCTCCGAGTCTGTTGTACTCGCAGTCCCCGGCGTTGCGCGGAGCTGATTGGGCTTGATTACGACTCGCTCGGAGCTGCTGTCACGCAGTGGAGTGAGTGGTGGATTGCTCGCGGAACGGCAATCTTCCCCGAGTAGGATGATCTCGCGAACATCTCGTGAATCGCCCATTTGATTAAGCATTCTCTCGGAGCATGATTCCCACTATCTTCACCAGATCTGAACTCAAACAACGCCAAGATAGAAATAACCGTGATGGAACTCCAAGCTAGGGCTCCGCTCCGAAGCCTTCGAGCTTGTGTGAGCCCAAGTTTCCCTCGAGAAGCTGTGATCGAGGCATTCCAGGTTTTACAATAATTCCTGTTCCGGATTCCGGATAATGAATTTTCCAGGTCAGCGTTGAAGAAGATAGGTGAAAGCTTTCAGCTCTTCCAATCCAAATCGACTGAGTGAGGGCCGAGCCGCAAACTCGACTTGGCAGCCCGTTGGCACCGGAGGGATTTCGTTCGATGAGATCCGCGAAGATCTCAGCTCCTACGGAGCCGGTCGTCCGAAGTTCCTCACGACTTCCCATCTTCTCGTTGTTCGGAATCAGTCGATGACTGGCCGAGCGGACCGCTAAATGGATACAAACTGCATCCACTAATCAAGCTATAGATGAGCTCGGGAGCGTGGTCCACGATGCGCGTGCTTAACGAAAGCAGAAGCCCTCCAGCTTCAACAACCCCTGTTTTCTCCGCCGACAGGTCATCACGACTTCGGCAGATTCTCACTCATCCCTCGACCGTGCATTCTCTGGCTGACTGCAGTCAGTGGGAGGACAAACGTGGCTCCTGGCTGACTGACCACCGGCTGGCTGAGAAGATCAATTGTGTGCAGTCGCACCGTTAACTATCGGAGCGCAATCGAAAATTTCAGATGAGAAATGGTGCACACGAATGGGTTCCGTATGATTGCGCGAGGAATATCATGCATCATGGGAGGTACGATTGAATTTGTCGCACAATGGACTCGTTAGCGACATCGCCGAATATGAACGAGGATCAGAATACGGAAACTCGGAATTAATATGTATCTGGAAGCTGTCTGCACTCATTGTCGTTTATTATCGTTCGAGATCGCTCGGGCGAGGGCGTGGCTCCGACCGCGATAGCGAGATGCGACTCCAGAAGGATTTCGGCCACATGCTCAGTGATGCCGATTGTGTGGTGGAAAATAATTACGACGCGACGCGGGAACGACGACGAGCGTTCAGCCTCTCCTCGTGAGAGCGAGACTCCCATTAGCTATTTCTCCGTGTTGACCCTCGCTTCCAGTGGACGCAACGAACTTGTTCGTCGGAAAGAGGATCCCTCCGTGTTCTGGTCGACTTGCACTTCGGCGAGAAGATGGAATCCCGATCTTCTGCTCCAGATTGCCAATCGACCATTAGACCTGCGGCTATTTTTCCGACAGCGTCCCGAGGTATCCCAGTTGGCGGTGGTCCCTGTCTTGACCGGCGCTATCAGATACTGCCGGGCGGGTACACACGCAGCCAGAAGATATATTCTTAATTTTTTTTAAATTGTCCGCTCCTAATTTGAGGTATTGATGTGGGCCGCTGCCGCTCACAAGGCGCTTATGCCTCCGCGTGAAGCGCTCAAGTGTAAATGAAGGACATCGCGTTGATTCCGAGAGCACACACGGTTTTCTGAGCAACAAAACTCATCCGCCGGGATATCATTCGAACGCGCGATTAGTTTCCGTGACACACTCTTTGATGTGAGCAATCTGAAGCTTGAGCCGGATGTTTAGTGTCACAGAGAGACGCCATTATTGTTACGGACAATTTTTGGAATTACCACCGGGAGACGTCAAAACCAGATCCTCTGTGGAATTAGTTCTGGTGGAGCAATTAGCAGATTTACACGGGTGAACTTCGAAATTCGCGACTCGAGGAAGAAAAATGAAAGCCGGTCAGCCCTATCCGGGGAATTTC
Source organism: Galendromus occidentalis (assembly GCF_000255335.2). Taxonomy (NCBI): domain Eukaryota; kingdom Metazoa; phylum Arthropoda; class Arachnida; order Mesostigmata; family Phytoseiidae; genus Galendromus; species Galendromus occidentalis. Next base: position 406,276 of record NW_003805458.1, read on the forward strand.
AAAGTCTCAGCCCGGATCTGGAATTATATCCCAGGAGATCTTCGCTAATTGCGGGAAAGTCTTGGTCGATATCTACAAAGACTTAAGTCTGCATCGACTCGTGCGAGACTCAGCTAGATCTCAGGTCTCGCGTCTGGCCGACGAGGACCCTCCCGAGACCTTGAGGCACACGTATGTTTCTCCAGAATTCAGGAGTCCTGGTCATGAAGAACTCGCTGCGAATCCAGTGGGTCGACGGAAGGCTCAGGAATTAAAATGATAGTGATCATCGTTTGCTTCCTTTCGGCTCTCGTTGTTGCACAGCATAAAATATTCAACTGCTCCCGACGAAATTGCTGAAGCGTAACGCTGAAAGAGGAGGCCGGCCGCGAATCGCGCCGCCCACGCCGCTTCGCCACGAAAACTCTCAGTTTCGTTTCGAAACGCCGCCAGAGATTCCCTCATCTTGATACCTTGAAGTCTCCCTTCCCATCTCCTGATCGTTTTTGGCGTTACGTGACAAGGATTCTTGGGAGGATGGATTCGCTTTTAATCCATTCGAGGTAGACCGATCACGTCGGATTAAGGGATTGTGATGACGCGCACTTCCTCATAGCTGTTGCGTCCATGAATGGCCGTCATTCCGATAGAGACGTTTCCTCCAATGCATGTCCCGTAGCTTACATTCCAACCCTCAAAGCTGGTGCCGTAGATTCCGGTTTCGCGCTCGGTCTAATTTGACTGAATCAGGTGGGACTGAATCCGTGTACTTCGAGCCACGGTGATGGGTGCCATTGGGAAGTTTTCATCAGTTCAAATGAATCGGGAATCAGGTACCTAGATTCGAAGATCACGAGTCAGACGAAGTTCTGATGCGTACCGGGAGCAGTGTACGCGTCTCGTCGAAAATCGTCCGTGGGGCACAGAAGCAAACGCCGGAGTAGCGGACTTACGGCTGGTAAATTAAGCCGAACGGACAGGGAAGCAGAAAACTTTGAGATGATGATGAGGCAAATGGACACGAGCCCCCACGACGGCGCCGATCCAGTGGCTCCTACCTACCTCCACCGCCTTCGCCGGCACTACTGCCGGCTCGGCCGTTATACAGAGAAGTTACTCGAGGAAGAGTTCCTCCGGGTACATGGTCGCTCCGCCTTCCATGATTTAAAGTTGATCATCATCATCGTGACGGCCCTGTCGAAATTTTCTGCAGAAGCACAAGAAGCGGCGGTAAGTGGGAGTGTAACGAACATACTCAGAAGGAGAGAGGCCGCTGCCAATTTTCTCGTGCACTTCGCCGTTCAGGTGAGCGGGTTCTCCGCCGCTGTGTTCGATTTTCGCTTAGTTCGATAGCGGCGGTGGTGGCGGCGGCGGCATCGGTTCGTGAGTGTGCCCCCTATCATCATCGATGCTGCTGCTGCTGCTGCTGCCGTCGTCCTCATCATCATCAAGGCAGACTCCTACACAACGTGGCGGCGGCGGCGGCGGCGATCGAGCCATCGTCGAACGGCTTTGCTTCTTTTCCTTCATCTTCTTCGTAGCTACTTGTGCTGCGGCTTCTGCCGCTCCTCGACAACGTCAATTATCTTAGCGGAAAACTCGCACAAGATGAGCAGATTCATCTTTTGGGAATTGGCTGCCTCGGCGTAGAGCGAACGCGCCAACGAAGAGCCAGGCAGGCGGGTAGGCAGGCGGACAAGTGAACGAAAGTCGCCGCCGCCGTCGCTTTGGTTTTGCTGAAGACGGCCCGCCTTATTCGCGAAGGTGGACAACCGCGACGGTGGCGGCTGCGATTTAAACAGCAGCTGTGCGTGAGCGCATTTTGTCTTGTGTTTCAGAAAAGCGACATTCCTGGACACTGCAAGCAACGGAGTCATCAGCGATGTCCAGCGAGTCCGAGATTACTATGAGTTTTTTCTTCTTGATGTCGCGTTGACTTTTCCTTCAAGCATCTCATCTAATTGTTGCTGCTATTGTCGTGGGCCAGGCCGTGTTCCCGGTGCTTCTGCGGCGGCGGCGGTGTTGGCGGTGGCGGCGGCGGTGAGTGCAGTGAGACACGACGACCTCTGATCCTGATTCTTCGCTTCTGACCGACGACGGCTCAGCCAGTCGAGCAGATAGCGAGAGAACGAGGAGGAGAAGCGACCGTCGCCCGTTCCAGCGGGCGAAGAGGAGCGGGAATTCGCTGGTTTGTAGCCGCGAGCTGGTCGTCGTTGTTGCCATCGTCGCGGACGTCGTAGTCGACGGTTCAAACCACTCCTTCGTCTGGAGAGGCAAATAGCACCGGAGCGTTCGTGCTCTTGCATTTTCTTGCTCTTGCGGCTGCTCTGGTCGACAAGCGAGGACGATACACGACAAAAATTACTTTCGACCCGAGCTGGTTCGCGCGGGGATTCTCTCAGCGTTCCGTGCATGAGCTTCGGGACGGCTCGTCGGCGCAATGAGGCTCCGGTCGACTCTGAACTGTAATCATAGATCTATCGATACATCGTCATTGCAACCGGAACCGGAGCGCGGCCTCCCACTTCGCTCCAGGTTTAGGCGGAGACTTTCATCGGTAGAGTCCGGGAGCTCGAGCTCTAGGAGTTCTCTCCTCGCTGCCTGAAAGGACACGCATGAAGCTGGAGCGAGGACTCGGCAGAAGACGGTCGGTCCTGTCGCATCGCAAGCTACCTACACGGTCGACGGAGCGAAGTCCGCCATCCTGCAGTATCAGCTGGGCGCGCGGATGGATATTCCGCCGAGAATTCATACGAGTCCGTCGATTTCGTGGAAACACGTCCACCTTCGTCTAGAGAGGAAGGAGCTTTTTCCGAATTGCTCTCGGAAGGGTCGTCAGGATTCGGTAGAGCGCTTCTCTATAAATCCGATTCGCATTCTGAATTGAGGGATCGCGGTCTCCGCTGCGGAGATGCCTCCGAGAGGTCGATCACTTCAAAGAACACCTGAGATCCTTCAGCGCTCTCTGTTCACCTTTCGCATTCTCTCAGGAACGTCCGGGAGATGAATGAAGAGTCACGTAAAGAACAACGAGCCTCTGGAATTTCGAGTCTGGTCGGCTGGTTGGTCTTTTGAGAAAGCGGGCTCTGTGAGTACAACTGAAGAACATATAATTTTCTCCTAGGAGTGCCAAGCGAGAAGAACGATCATAGACAGCGAGCTCTACTGTTGATTCGGTTTTAGAGAAAGTCTTTCAGGAGACCTAATGAAGTGTGAGCATTGTTCATGACACGGCAATCGTCAAGAATCGAGTCTTCCGAAGGAAGCGCCTCGACTCAGACGTTTGTCTTCAAACGACGACGCTTGTCTTTGTCGTCATCGTCGTCCTTCCACACCGGAGACGATCGAAAGCTGCCGGTTTCACACCACCAGCTTCATCTCGCTATTATTCGGCGAACAGTGTTTGAATGTTTTACAGAGACAACAACATCCGCTCGTCAGGTTTCCACAGCTTTGTGCTCTCGATGTCAACTACGGACGACAGCCCGGATAACAAATGGACTCCGCAGCACTCGACCGAGCTTTGAATGTTGATTGTGGAAGGATTGAGGAAAAGAAGAAGAACTAAAAAAAAATCGCGAGACGATTCGAGTTCCGACCCGGAACTTCCACCGATGGCATTTCCCACCGACTCTCATCTCCATTGTTGTTTCCAATGCCGTTGTTGATGCTGTTTTCGTGATGGTGGTGATCGCGACCAACTCTCGGTACGGTTTAGGAATCAGCGCAAGGGAAGGAGCGATATGTGTCTATTCGGGTTGGTTCTATGGTAGAATATGAACAAGATGGAAACTCCGTCGCCGAGACCGGAAACGTGAGGATTCCGCTCGCTTCGCGAGGCCGAGGTAGCGAGAGCAGCACTTTCGTTAAGGAAAATCCCCCCTCGAATTCGAAGTCGAGAATACGGAATACCCGAGAACGACTGTCGATGTCCAATATGGAAAATGTTGAACAGTCGAGACGCGGATTCCCCACGACTCTACCCACCAGTTTGACCAAGTAGAAAGGGGCACTGGCCTTCATCCAGAGAGCTAATCCAGAGGGTCGAGCCCAGCCCTCGGTAGGAAGTCCCTATTCCGGGATCTGAAAGCCGGAACTTGAGAGGCTACAGAGGAGAGGAAGAATAATTGACTAGGAGCCGGACAGAGTCCAGCGAGCAAGAGGATTTCGCAATTGAAATCGCGGCGGAGGAACTTCGGTCTGTCACCGGCTGGTAAAGCGGCTGCGAGTTCCCGAAGGTGAAGAAGACTGTCTTGCTTGAAAGTCCGCGATCATCGAGCCTGGTGATAGATCTGTTGAGTGAGCACAATTTTGTTGACAGTGTTACTTATATAGTATCTCGGAGGAGTCGCATTTTTCGCGGAACGGAAAGCTCAAAAAATCCGCCGACAACAAGACGCGGCGGCAGAAGCAGCTCCGTTTTGTTAAGCCTCATTACTAAGTCTGTCTAAACGGTTTAGGCTTATGTATGAGAAAGCTGCGAGAGCTGCCTGTTCCGTGCTCGTTTTTGTGTGTTAGTGTTTCGAGGGTGTGCGTTTAGTGTCAGTCCCGTTTATCCGCGAGTCACTCAAGCTGAGCGCCCTAACAGACAGCTAGTCGAGCAACCTAGAGCAGCTGTTAATTGTTCAGACCTACCCAGTCTGGAAGTCATTTGATTTGTCGGTTCATGGTGGAGTTTTTTTCCCCATATTAATTTCACACTTCGGACAGAGGTCCACGGTCTCTGAATGTTCTCGGTAGGCGGGCGATCTCTCGCTTGGCAGCGAGAATCAGATCAGAGATACAGTCTAACCAGCGAAAACAGGTTCCGGTCCTGCGCGCAAGTGATTGAGGGCCATCTCGAGAATGTTCACGTTTGGATATTTCCAGACCCACCTTAAACCTTCGAGGCTGTCCATCTTTTTGATACAAGTCTCCAATACTTTGGCGGCGGCGGCGGGCGGCGGCGGCGAGAATGGAAAGTTTCGTTGTTAGCTTGCCTGCGAGCGAGCAGGCTCGACTGGGAGTGAGTATGTTGAGTATGCATCATTTGCCGAGACTACGTTTCCTGGCCTGGTGGCCTACGACCGTCAAGGCACCGAACGGGAGACCGCGAAGCATTGTGCTTGGCGCAGTGTCTCAGAGCTCTCCGACTTCCAGGCTCACCTGCACCCAGTCGGGCCGGCCGGCCGGCCGGCTGGCTCGCTCGTTTGTCGGCTGGCGGAGGGCGCGCTTCATTAAAGATGGCTTTGATTGTTATCTGCGGCCAGATACTATTGGAAGACGCTACTCGCTTACGCCTCTATCCCGGCCCTTTGAACAAAAGTCATGCACCGTTTTTGTGGGTCTCGCAGACAATATGTCGAATCGGAGGACCGAGGGATAATCTCTTTCGCCGTGGGTCTCCCTGTTTTAAAGGGGCTGGCTGCGATCGACGAAGTTCCTGATCGCGGACACGTGGAAAGCAAAACTCGGACGGTGAGGAAAAAAAACAGAGGGCGACAAGAAGCGTTGTCGCTCTGGCAAATGTCGAAATCGACTCGTGGCTTCCGGCTGATTTCACGGTCGTGTGACACCCAGCCCCGACGGGGTCCTTACACGTCGTGCGACAGGCGCTACACAAAAATGCATGGGAAGCATGACTGGGGCGTTCTTCGGAAGGTATTGTCTACGGAGGAGAGTCATGTTGGCGATCGTTTCATTTAATGGTAATGATTCGAAGCTCGTTTTGTTCTGTCGCATCTCGCCTCACTGTGTCTTTATTCGGGACGACGCCACACGAGAGGCGAATGCCACCAGGTGAATTGCATCTCCTTACCCACTCCATTAGTCGATCAGGGTGGTCACTGTCCTCCTCTTGAGCTCTTTTTCCGCGCATCCGGAGTGGATCGAACGCGGAGAGTGAGAGTTTTCCCTAGACGTCGGCCGGAATGTTTCGAGATCGCGAGGATCCCACGGAAGCCTTGATTTTCGCGCTCAATTCGTCAACTCCGTTCCGCACCCATGAAGCCGACTCGGCTCAAGGAGACAAGATCACCCTCGCCGAAAATCACACCGTAAGCGGAGCTAAGAGTCCCGACACTTGAGACATTCTCGGTTTTCGAATGTACCCCGACGCAAGACACATGAGGCACGATGCACGTACTCCATGCACGCGGCCGAGAGCTCTCTGCAATTTTCACGCCTCCGCCGAGGAAGATTCTGATCTCTTGCAATTCGGCGTCCTCTCAAAGCTTCAGGTGTCATTGACTCGTCATGTCACTCGTCCGGGTGTCGCCCTTGTGGAGAAGTCGAAGCGTTTGATATTTGATACATTTGATCTACAGATTCTCGCGACGAGTCGATACACCCGTGCCAAAAATTGATACAATGCAGGTCTGATGTAAATTGATGTCGATGCTCGCACCCGATGGTATTGTTTTCAATAGGTCGAGACCCGATCGAGATGAGGACCTTGATAGCAGAGATTGAGGGAAGTGTAGCAGAAGTATCCTCGCGGAAGACATTGCCGCCCGCCGGGGAATTTGGTTTTCCGGTCCTCTACGAATCTGAGTGTTAGGTAAGGAGTCCGATTGTCGGCCGAGAAGAATGCTAGTTCGCTTCAGCTACGACAATGCAAATGAGTCTCGGGTCTCGAGCATCTCCATAGGTCTAGTTAACGAGGCCGTCGATCGTAGGGCTGGCCGGTGATTGAGCCAATAAAGGGTTAGCTCTTATTCTGGAACAATTAAGCGTTCTGAGGTACCGCGTCGGTCCTACCCAGATCTTTAATCTTGAGCGATTGCCTCACCAGCTGGGCAATAGGAAAGATGTTTCCTCCAAACAGACATTCAACCGATCTTCCCGAAACAGATTGTTCATTCCGTTGAGGAAGGAGACAGAGAACTCGGAAGTCGGCAAGTCGAAATCGGAAATTCGATTTCACGTGTGGGCTCAACCCAAGCTCGAGACCCGATGCTAGAACTCCATTCCCATTCAAGGATTTCCGTGAGGATTTTCGCCCAGATTTCCCCAGATTCCAGCGAAAATCCTCGCTTGAATTTTCGCAGGAATTATCGAGCGAAGCATGGTACTCTCGGAGAACCACCGGAGAGAACGGTCGATTCTCCAGAGGGACAGTCGGAGAAAGCTGAATCTACGGTTCGAATTGACGTGTAGGTGGTAGTTGCGGTCGTCGTTCAACAGGTCGACGTACCTGATGTTCCCAATCAGTTCATTAAGATCTCGCGAGCGGGTTTGCGCGATGCGCCGCGCCGTTCGCCGCGAACGGCGTTCCCGACTTGTGCGACCGTGTCTTGCCAAGAAGTCTGCGGCGGCGGCAAGGGAACACAATGTCGGTCTTGACGACACACCCGCGACGAATGCCTTTCTACGTACACTACTGACCACGAAGCGGTGGCTACCTCCCTCCCACAGGTGAACGGGTCGACATAATCGACCTCACCACCGACACCACGACCGCTGTGGGACGGCGATTTGATTGCCATTCGGAGATGTCATCGTTTTGACAGAACGACGACGTTGTTGTGGTTGTCCTGGTGGCGGGAGGTGGGCAGATAGACGAGCGAGCTCAGAGTCGAAGCCAGTTCGAGCTTAGCACAGCAAAGACTATGCGATAGTGTCCACCTACGCCAAAAACCCATTTGAACTCTAGATCTGCGATTCTTGCGGTCCGAATCTCTGTCGTCAGTTGCTTGATCTAAAGCCACTCACTTTGATGGATTTCTTCTTTTTTGCCGAGCGCTTAACGACGACAACCACCACAGCACCACTGACGGCGACCGTGACAACAGCAGTAGCAACAACAACAACAGCAGCAGCGGCTGCGACCACGACGATGACAACAAAGACATCATCAGGTCTGACAACGAGGAAAAACTGTTTGTTTTTCCCGTGCATGGTGATCCCGCAGTGGAGCAGCTCTCGGTCTCCGACTTCAGCGGCCTCGATCGGGGACTTCAACCGCGATCGGCACCTCCCGCTCGGGACGGCGAGGAATCACTCACTCGAGCGATCGTCCCGCGCGGGAAGCCCGAACGCTTCCTACCGAGGGAAAAGACGCATATTGTTTTTTTATTCTCCGTTCATTCTAAACCAACAGTGTCCTCTTTTACATCCCGAAGCAGTCCTGGAAGTTTTTTTTCGCTCGTATGCCGAGGCTAGGAACGAATATCGGGCGGAACTCGGTATCACGGTCGTTATTGCTTCGGTCTATTGTAGTGACATCTCAAGTAAGGCGTTAGCGCTGTTTCTCGGCTAAAGCCATTAGAGCCTAGCTTGTTCGATAAAATCTCACTCTTCCGGTTCTATCGACTGCTGGTGCGGTTGAAAATTCCGCTCGCCATCAGAGCCGGTCCCGGTAACAGTAGGTAGTGGCTGGCTCGGCCGGGCGACCATCCGACCTGCCGGCCGGCCTCCTGTCTGCCATTCTACCCCCTCCGGAAAGTCATCAGCGATTTGCGATCTCATGCTGGCTTCCATATTCTCTTTCGGTAGGTCTCCTGCGGTTGTGTGCATCGACCTTCTGCATGTTAGAATCACCGAAAGTATAGAATTTCACTATTGGATCAGATCCATTATCGCGGTGGTTTTCCGAAGTTTTTCGGTCGGGGAGCCGAAAATCATATCTTCAAAATTCGCCGCCAATCTCTCCACGAGAGCTAACGACCTCCACACCGAATGCGCCGAACATAGCGCGGGTCCTAATGGTTGCATTGTTGTCCTATAAATAAAACGGGTGGGGGCGGATACGAAAGAGCCGACGGTGACTGGGCCTAGATTTAGATCAAACGAGCGTAGACACATTTTCTAGCTTCTTTCGTTCGCTCCTTCGATTCGGGCAACCTCTGGCTGGCGGACCCGAAAGCTTGAAGCGAATTCTGACGGGCGAGCGTAGCCGAAAGCGCTCGCGGGATCGCGCGCCCATTGTTAACGAGTTTACCTTGAGTTTCCTCGAGGCGATCGAATCGGTAGTTGATTCTGACTGGTTTCGTATGCGTTCTCTCCTGTCGATATTCGTCGGCAGACCACGGACAGAGATCAGGGAGGTGGAACGTTTGTTCTTAGAACTGGAATTTCCCTTACGCTTGAAAGTCTGACCGACTCTGCTACAGGACGGGTAGATGAACGGGTCTCGGCAGGAGATGTAGCGTCGTCACCCTCGCGAGTAGGGTACTCACTCTCGTCGTACCGGCCGGGTCTTGCATTCGGTTGCGGCTCGCGCGGCGGGGGAGTCCGTCTATGCATTGTCTTCCCTTCTCTAGACTATTTATCTCGTGCAGCTCACTCGTTCAGTAAGTCAGTTGCTAGTCCCATGTGGTCTGTTCGGGTGGGAGCTCGCGATCGCAGCCGGAAGAGTGGGCGGACGAGCTCAAGACGTTGCTTAGAACACTTGTCGAACAAGCGCTGACCCTTCGAAATCACAATTGGGCTCTTGGCCAGTACACCTGCGCACGAGGGTTACGCTCTAGCTCGACGCAGATATCTGATGGTATTACCTCTCGAGCCCTGCGGGCCAGCCAGCTCGCCGCGTGTCTGGCTGGGGAGGCGGACAGGCCTCGCTAGAGCCGTCTCACCGCCGAGGACCTGCGGTGGAGACAATGCAAAACCTTCTTCTAAACAATCTTTCAATGTTGACAGATATTTAGCGCCAGCCGCTCGCCCGAAAGAGCGGCCGGCGGGCCACAAGGACTGCCCGACGGACAGCTTCGGGCGTCTTAAGCTATCGCGACAGCAGTTTCGACAATCAATGCCGAGCTTTGTAATCAGTCCGATTTCCTTTTTCCTGCTCTCTGGCTCTTGTCCGCGAATCTTCTCTTCACGACCGTCCTTCGAACGATCTTAATATCGATCTTTCGACGGAACAGACTGACGCTCAGAACCCTTCGACAGCACCCACATCGAAAAGCCTTTTCGAATGAGAGAGGGAACATCCGTTCTGGGTGGAAGACAGACAGAGCGAGCGGCAGGAATCCTGGTCTACCGCGTCGTCGTAGGGAAGACCTGCGTCCTCTGGAACGAATCTGCGAAAGTTTCTTCCACGTGTGCCGTGGAAGAATGGGACCAGCTTCATTATTCGCTGTTGATCAACCCGTTCCCCGTCTCTCGTATTCTCTGGCTCGCTCTCTCGCGAGAATTCCCTCCTTGTGTCGCTCGGAAGCGCACGGATATGCACAGGTGAGACGAGGGCTCGCGTGGAGGCCAGAAACGGATTCGATTCGAGCCGTCGGATCCATTTCGGAATAGGAATAAGAACGAAATAAGAATCGTCGTCGACGGCGAGACTTTCCTGCAAACTTCATCATCGCTAGCACTCCGTGCGTCGTGGGACCGATATGATAACGCGATGGCATTGCCGTGTGAACCTGTCGGGACGTGGCGAGCTCCGCTGGCGAATTCGATGTCAAAAGACAAAAAGCGGCACGCCGGTATTGAAGCTCTGGAAACTCAGGAAACGCGTCTGAAACAAGACCACCACCGGGGTCTTACCGACGGCGAAGGAAGGACAAGGAGTCTCCGAAATGCCGGTGGGAGAATTTTTATCTGCATTTCGGTTCAGCTGACTGATGTCGACGATTTGTAGCAGAACCCTCAACAACGAAATTCTGTCGTCACGACAAAACAGCGCGCGATGACCACTTCTGTAGCTTTGCTCCGTGGTCATGAAGACGCCGCTGGATGATCATGTCGAAGACGACGAAGACCATGTTCAGCAAAGGTAGAAAGGAGCAGAGGAATCAGAAGAGCTAGTCAGCGCCACAAGAAGAAGTCTTCGATGATGATGGAGGCAGACGTCGATGCAGAAGCGAGGTGCCGCCTACTCTCCGGGCCCACGAAGGGGCTACCGTTCATTACATGACTTTGAGTCGAGCGGCTTGCCATCATGTTCTCGGCCAGCTGCACCTCTGCACACAACTTAGCAAACCACGACATTTACAACAGCGACAACAACGATGATGATGATGATTAAACAACATGATCGACAACATGCTTTAGTCCGTTAGAAGGAAGCTCTCGCTGGTCAGGAGCTCCGAACGAGCTGGCTGGATGACGGTATGCACTTTCCGACCTCGAGTCCGTCGATCGGTATCCCTCTGCCTGCCGTGGAACGTACCGTCCTCGTCGACGGCAACGTGGATCGGAGGGGAGCTCAAGTTCCGATGAACTCTCGAATCGCAAAAAATGGCATCCCACGCCTGTAGCCGGAAGTTCCGTCCCACCGTTTCAGCCGGGATCTCCGAAAACGATCGAGATAAGATTCCGAAAACATTCGCTCACCTGTGAGCTTTTGTGGCGTCTTGAGCTCACCTAGCGGTGCTTCGCCGCATGATATTGACGTCGCGGTCGGGTAGCCGGACGTTTTGAGGCTCAAGGGGGTCCTGAGCTTCTGCTACTTTCGCTGCTTCCCTGTCAATGTATCGTGGGAGGAAAGAAATCTGAAGAGAAGAAGAGAGGGAGCGCGATTTTCGAGACACGGATGCGACCGCAGTTCTGCAAAACACCGGAGAGGCGACGGGACGGCCTGCTTCCTCGTCCAGGGTATTCGAAGACCAAACAAACGCTCAAAGTACATGCCCACCACTGAATTTCCCTCGGCCTTATCCCTCGGAAACTTGAGTTTCTTTCCGTTAGCAGGGAAACTCGTGGCGATAATGTGTCCGTAGGAAGGCAACAGCCGTCGCTGAACACTCGCTGCGACACAAGATGCCACATGCACCAAATTTCGAGAGTCGCGTGATCCGTATCTCTGTATAAGCCGCATATCACGACCGATGAGGGTGAAATCACTCGGTTCCAACAGAGGAAAAAGAAAAGATGAGAAAAACACTGTCGGGTGAAAAAAAAGAAAACTGCAAACCTAGACCCATCGCTCACCGGAGGTCTGCAATATGTCTCTTATCTGGAGTGAGATGAGCTCATGTGTGGAGTTCTAGCGCGGAATCCTCAGCAGGGGTCTCGCGAAGACAGCATCGGTGTTCAAACATTTTGCTTCGATTTACTGTATGAACAAGCAGTCGTTATCAAAATGATCCAGGAAACCATAATTATTCTCCGATTCGCCGTGCTACGTGCGCGAGCAGCTTTTCGTCGAGACTACCAATCATTACATCACGGATGACATCGATGATCCAGGGTTTGCTTCGACAGGTTATCTCCTTCCTGTTCTGTATCGCGGCCAATTTCCTCATATATGTACGTTTTCATTCTCTATATACTTCCTTTACTCTCGGGAATCCTCCTCCGATTGATTCATCCCGGAGAGATCATCCACGACGGAAATAATTTCCCCGACGACGAGAATCCTCCGGTTGCGACCCGAGTCAATCGTTCACCGATCGGCGGACTCTACGGAAAACCATCATGCGCAGAGGTGTGAACCCTCAAAAGCGTGGAACCCGATTCCAAGCTCCAGAGAATTCGATCCCGACGTCTCGAGGCAATGCTCATCGGCGCAGCAGAGGAAAACATCGTGCTGTCCGCCAGCATGAGTTTCCTGTGTTTCCGCATCTGGTTTCGTCGAAGGCACCGTCACATTCGTGGTGTTTCGTGCGATTCTGTGTGTGTGAGTGTTATCAGCGCGCAGGCAGGCAGGCAAGCAGGCTTCGGTTTTCGATATCCTCCCCCACTTTTATCTTCGGTCCAGCGCGGCGGCCAGGTCCGCTAATACCTCGCAATGCTTTCAATTTATGACTTTTATCTATTTTACATCCCTGAGACGACGTTCGTTGGTGGTGGTGGCGGCGCGGCGGCGGTGGCAGCAGAAGCGGCGGTGGAAGACGCAGAAATTGTGGCAGAAGCAACATCGGCTGCCGAAGAAATCTGTGCGACCGCGTCTCCCGATCTGACCGAAGCAGCGACTCCGTCGCGTTCCTGGTCACACCGCCGAGTCTCACGCAATCACCAGCACCATTTCCATCATCAGCTGTAGCAGCGGTACCAGTACTATGATTGTCATCATCGCCATCATTATCATCTTCTCCTTTGTGTCACTGCTTCGTTTTCGTCGTCGTGCGTTCACTCGCCCGTAAGAACATCCAGAGCAGGAATTAGGCCGAAGTCGCAAACGAAAGTTACGCCTGTTTACCGTTCACGCTCGGAGTGTCGTCAAGCGATGTCACGATCATTCTTCAGAGACCGGCGTTCCTCGAGATTTTTTCTTCAATACGCCGGCCACCTTCATTCTCGCTTTTTGATCAGCTCAGGAATTCTCTGAGTTCGGGAATGAGGGAACTCTTCCTCGACCAGAAACTGGCTTAACGATTGCGCAGATTTATCGTCTCTGCACCGATCGAAGCTGCGCCACCGCGAAATGTCGAATGAAATGTCCATGGGAGGAAGCATGCAATGATATCATTCGAGATAGAAAATGTAAAGAAAATTGCATGTTGGATCACACGCCGGTTCTGTGATCATCTGCTCGGTAGTTTTCGTCTTCGGATCGCTCGTAAGTCGGTCTGTCTGCTGCTGCTCGACGTTGCCGGATCGATGCTTGAGCGCAATTCGCTTGGAATTATCCAAGCGAGGAGAGCAGATAACTAGATTTATGGGAGAACGCAGAAAAAACTCGCCGAGTTCCTCTTCTTATTTCTCTTCGATTTTTTTTGTTCGGCTCTGATGTTTTACACGATTTTAATCGAAAGATGCACCTCCCACGGGGACGGGAGTCGCAGCCATCTCCTCGCGGAAACGTTGACCAGAGGAAGAGAAACAACAACATTTTAGTATATTCCGTTCGGAGTTTCAGCTCATTTATCGATCATATTTATTGAAATAATAATCAGTGAAACTTGATTGATTAGCTCCCGAGCGAACCTTGCGCATGAAACCATTCCCTGACGTACATAAATCAACAGCACGTCGACGTCGGGATCCAGGATCGCAGACCCAGGAAGAGATTCTGATCCAAATAATCAATATGCCCGATACTGCAATCGATATCACGTGATGAGGCGGATTTAATAGTTGGGAACGATGTGAAAACGTTGTGTGGACGGATTCGTGATCTTCAGAGGTATCGTGTCGTCTATCCACGGCCCGTGTTTTTTTGTATTCATCGGCGAACGATATCCTCAAAGTGCTCAAGTAGGTGACCACGATCTTTATGTCAAAGCGGAGCCCATCGATCGTTTTCGGGCTGGTAGCAGTTCGTTTCTGGTCGAATCGGAAAAAAATAACACAGTATCTCAGTGACCCCGAGGTTGAAGTTCAGACCCCCGTGGCCGGAAAGCGTTTTCTGATCCCACTGACTGTTTGCATAGTCCGCACGGAAAGGAAGAGAAGACCAAGACTGACGGAACTCTTTGAGCTTCCAATTTCTTTTTTGAATTCTTCCTTCGAAAACCCGTGTCCACTTTTTCCGCACGAAACAACTGATATTTTGGATCCACAGCGAACATTCATTGAAGAACGCATGCTCGCAATCACTGCCCAGATTCTTCTCCGATGATAAAAACGCTTTGTCATTCATCTCTCCATATGGAAGAAAAAAAGGGAAGCAATTATCATGCGGCCTGGTCCGAAATGCGGGGTTTGCGTTGAGCTTCGAGCGCCGTCGCGGAATACTCTTGGGAGCCCGAGTCGGACCGAATTTTAGCGCAGAAAAACTTGCAGGAAGCGAGACCGTAATGAGTCGAGCGCCTCCCTCCAACACATCAGGATTGCTTCCGATATCCATAGACTCACTGACTCGTCTCGAGTCATCGGCGGGCTGTTTTTTCGGCTGAAAGCGGTGAGGTCTTCGACTCGCGACGTTTTCCGGTGATGTGAACGAAAGTTCCAGAGTTCGGTCAGAAAAATGGGGTTGCGACATTAGTTTGGCAAGCTCGGCAATTCGATTCCTCCTTGAGAACTTCGAAGAATACAAGAATCGCCCGAAATGAGAAAGTAACGCTTGAATCAATCATGTCATCGTTCTGCGTTCCTCTGAGCAGCCATTGGAAACTGCTTCCCTGACTCTCTGCTTTGCTCGCTGTCGATAGATCCGTTAGATGAGATATCGATCCCCTGGCGCACGGTGCCGCCGCAGCAGCAGGAGAACAACAACAACAGAGAAATAATAGTCCAGCAATGATGTTCCTCCGATCGGAATGATCGAAATCAGTGCCGGACGGAATCAGTGAAACAATCTGGCAGCAATCGCAGCATCTATTAGCGGTCAGGAGGTCGAGTGGCGGCGGTGGCGGTGCGGTGGTGGTGGTGGTGGTGGCGGCGTCGGTGGTTTCGCAGTAGCTGATGAGTAAATGCGGGTCGTCCCCTGAGTCGGGCGAAATATACGAAAAAAGAGAAGATGCTGCTTAGAAACCCGAATGGACAAGCTTATTATGAACACGTTCCATCGATTACTCGCTAGCGCGACTCAATCACTGTCCTTCATTTTCGTTGGATTTTGATGGAGAACTTCGTTACGTCGATCCCACGCTGTTGTTGGCACCAGATCTTCTATCCAGTCGATCTCTCTTGTTTTCCCATCTTCCTGCTGAAGGTTGCGACCACGATATCATCGGACAGAACAAGCATCGTTCCGGCCACGCTCCGGGAAGAGAATCCTCGGAGCGCTCCTAACGCCCCCAGGGCAGAAGGTACGAAGTCGCGGGAGAATGCGTGTCTTCACCAAGGATCTCGACTTCCTTTTTCGAAGTTCGTTCAATTCGCTTCCAGAGGGCGACTTTACTTCAAATAAATCGATTGCATCGCCCTCATGGCGATCGAAAGAAAATTATACATTAACTCCCACTCTGCCAAAAATGCTGCCAGCCTATCTCGGCTTTAATCTGCTGCTGTACTTGCCACTGCTGGAAAGATATATTGGTCACTGCCTACGCTTCTGAACGCGAGGGTGGCTTTTCGGGTCCTGTCTGCCACTGATTTTGAGTGGACAGAATCGCTCTTGTATGCGCCTTGTGATCATCGGTGAGATGACCCTCCTCGCACATCGAGAACATCCATCAAACGTGCAGAATGAGGTTTGATTACATCCAAATCACTCGGCGATCGGGAATTTTCGTCGATTAAGCTCGTCAATATGCTCTGAGATGATCCCGTACCAAGATTAGGCCAGAATCGTTCTCCAGAGTCGACGTTTCTTCAATACCGAGTTTCTGTCGAGTTCGAGTGAGAAGTTTTCTCGGCGCTTTCGGCTTGCGACTGCTCGATTCCTGCGGACGACAGAGCGAGGAACGACTGACAGTTCTCATTCGGCAGTCGTAGGCAGTCGTAGTCGATGACTTCTTCCAGCTGTAGGGTCACTCTTCGGAAGTTCAGAGACGAGTGGATATCATGCGACTCGTTTCGGCGGTCGAAAGTCGATACGAGACGAAGTTTGTCCCTTGCGCCATAGTCTGTCGGGTTATCTCCCTCTGCGTCCGACAAATGCATTATCGAATACGAATCTGCGGTCATCATTTGGCGCAAACACGGCACCTCTCAAGCACGAATCGACGCGCATTCGACTCGAAGTGCCTTTATATGCGTTTCCCACGACGGTCTCCGACGCCTTGTCTCGGGCTGTCGACCTATCGTCGTTGGTCAATCTGCGGTCGATTTGTTCTTGCTTAGAATCGCGTAAAAAATGGTGAAGGGACGCAAACGATGACTGCCGTGGGGATTGACGGATCTGAGCCTAACGGCACCCAGTCACCCACGACGACTGCGGCGACGACGGAATAGGCGAACGACCACGGCAGCGATCCGGACACCGGGCACGTCGGCGACGAAGAAGCTGTGAACAATCTTCGCTTCTGTCAGCGTTTTCTGTCCATTTTTTTTGTCGGACGCACGAACAAATCATCGGAGACAACCCTTCAAAGAGCCCGGCGCGTCCCCTCATCTTCAGGCCGACGTCCTCCGAGCGGGCGCAAATCGGGGGACGGTCCGAAATTTGTTGTTGCTCACAGACGAAAATTGAGCGGAATGGCGCTTGCCATCGTGGGCTTCGACATCGTGTTCTGATGCCGCAAACGACACAACGGGTGGACCAACGACCACCACTACTTGGTTGTCTGGCAAAAATAGGGGACTCGCCGAATCAGAAACCGAAAAAAGAATAAAATGCTTGCCACCAACACCGCTAGAAGAAGTCCACCAGGGAGACAGGCGCATGGACGCTGACTGAGTTTCTCTGTGTTTTTTTTTTGACCAGTTATTCGGTACTTGACGTGTACCGCTAGCGGGCCATTGTGTTTGGGCGGTGATCCGCGGAGACCCAGCCTTCACTGACCCACGTCGAATCATGGGAGTCAGTCCCCTAATTGTGAGGAGCTGCGCACTGACTGTCCACAGGTGGGCAGAGAAGAACTGCTTAGTTTTGGCAGGCGGACCCAACCACCCGAAAAGATCATCAGAGTTACCCATCTGACCGAGTCCACGACCTTTACTCGACTCGCGCATTTTTTGAATTGGCGGCTTCGGCCTTGAGCTACGAGTCGAGGCATCGAATCTCGCCGGAGGATTGCTCCGGATCTCGGAAGAGCCGCATGCGTGGAGAGCGACATGGGAAAGGTCGGACCTTTGCTCGTGACTTGCGACATACGATCAGCCGTGCTACGGAGGGAAACCACAAATCGGCGGGAAAAGGGGGATAAAATCCGGAGGGAGGCAAATTGTGTTTTGTTTGCCGCTCACTCGCTCAGTCAGTGCTATAACTTGCAGATGGCCGACCAAATAGCCACCGAGCTGGTGCAAGAATATGAAATTGTGTTGTCGAATGGCCCTCGTTGGCGATAGTCGCAAGCCGGCGAGCGGGAGAGCTCGAGTGACCAACGAGTCAAGTGAATGGATTCTCTGCGCATCAGCCTGACCCCAGAAACGAGCAGTAGCCAAAGCAGCGTCGACAGAATCTTACACGGGCAGGGACAATGGACACTTAGGCATTTACAGGAATGGCAGTCAGCTCGTTTGTCGAGCCGCGTCCGAGTTCCTCAAAGCGAGAACGTGTCGGCTTTCTGAGTGTCCCTCCTCCTCCTCTCCTTCTTTGCGTCGACGTCGGATTGAAATCGGCCAAGAACGACTCGCGTATCGTAGAGCCGCTAGATTCCTTGGCCGTGGTGAGACAAAACGCATCCATCGAGTCAGTCTAGTTCGTTACAGGAGCCCCCTGTTTGCGGTGGCCGAGATCGATCCGCGTGAGGTCTGCAGGAAGCCTCGATATTTTTCTTCGGCTCGGATATCGGAGTTCTACCGAAGCCCATCCCGCAACCGTCCAGAACACTGTAGAAAGACGTGGTGCTCCGTCCCTTTTCCATAGAGCCCCGACGCCGCGGAGAAGGGGCTCCCACGCGTCTGTCTGGACGCTTCGGGACTTGAGTTCTGCGACTTTATTTGTGTTTGTCTATTAATCGTGAGAGGGTTCCGAGCAAGGTTTCGAGAACCGTTCGACTCCGCATGCTTCAAGCACAAGTAAAAATGAGAGGAGTCCGCCAACGCGCAGAATATCTCGCTTCTCGGCACGGTGGGAGGACAGAACACGTACGAAATATTCGAAAGTAGCTCACGGTAGACTCGCGTGTGAGAAGAGTGAATGGGACTCGAGAATGGGAGGTTTCGCGCGGCGTTTGCAGAAGCGACAGCAGCGGGAGCAGACAATTAAGATGGTCGATTATTATGGATCATCTTGAGCCCACGCCGAAAATAGCGGAACGCTGATTGGAACTGAAGATGAAATATCGACTGACTGAGCGAATTGTACGCGATCGAGGCGAGACGCCTCCGCATTGTCGAGATTCAGAGCGGAAATGCGTGGTATTGGAGCAACGTATCGATATTGAGTCGGGCTCATCCATGATTTTCCGCGCCGTTCCCCTCGTCCGTTGCTTCACTCGATTGGACGGTCAATCAGACAGCCCGCGCTGGTAGTTAGCGCCGGTGTCGAATGTGTCGGACAACTTCCTTTGGAACACACCTCGGATCCTTCTCACTTCGAGTCGAAGGATAGCGATTATCCGAAGATAGCGAATACGTATCTGACAGAATTATTATCGAGCGAGGAGCAAGCGACCGACCGACCGACCGTATCACGAGACTTGAAGAGTTATGTAATCGCTCGGATACTCCAAATGATCTGCTCCGTCGAAGGTCCGATCCGAAGGAACAGCCGTGGGAGGACGGAATTGCGCGCTCTCGGAACTTCAGAGCGGTACCCCGGATGCTCTGTCGGCTAGGAGGCGTCGAGCCGTGATGCTTCCAATACCCGGTCGAGTAGCTGTCAGAGCTTGATGATGAATCGATTAGAAAACTGAAAAGTTGTGGTGTTGCGCAGAAACGGACGCGCGCGCAAACACCCCTGTCTGTGGGGCTGGAGGCTTCCGAAAATTGTCCATCTCTGTCACGACGGGATTAATCGCGTAATTAGGACTCCCACACGATGTTGTGCTGACCGGGAGCTAGACGGATTCGCCCACGGTTACCGCCGCCGGTGAGCAACAGAAGCAAAGCGACTTACCAGCGGCTACTGAGGAACGGAGACGACCACTTACGTCGAAGACAAGCGGAGCGGTAGCAAGTCGCGGGGGCGTGATGGAACGTCAGACTGAATTTTGACTCATAGCACTTATAACAGACTGCTGACGTTCATTCGTTGACTGACTGACTTGAGCTACTGGTCGCTTGAGGAGCGTGCCACCAGAACACACGTAGGCGTTCGGCGTCGATTGCTGCATTGTACGTCGTCGTAGTACCAAGAACGGTAAGAGCGGACGTGGAAGAGCCGACGACGCCGACAGTCGTCCGGCGGGGGAATGACAGTCAGACGCCCAGATATGTATGAGCAAGAAGTGGGGATCGTCGCTTGTTTCAGATCCGTTCGGAAGTACTTGGCTTGAATTCTTGGTACGCGATCCTGACCAGGGTCGCGGGGTTCCGCCTCCCGCAAAGCGGACTCAGACCCCGTCGATACCGCGAGATAGTTTTTTTGGTGTTCTCGATTCTCCCTGCTCGCCTCCCTCCTGCCCTAGAGCGAGGAGCCTTCCGGACTTGGAGTGCGGGCTCGGCGTCGGGAATCAGGGCACGCAGAGCGAGGACCTCAACATCCCTTGAACGTACCTCAACAGGGCTCTGACATTTCTTCGGAAGACATGGGAATCCGCCGGAGTCGGCCGGCTACCGAGGTTGGAGAGGCCGAACTCCGCTGCAGATCGCCTCGATAAGATGAGTGCGGATTCGCACCCCGTGCACCGACTCTTCGAAGCTCGCGATGATGGCAGACGGCTTCGCGCCGCTCAAAATGATCTCCACCACCACTCAAGTCCGGGAGATCCCGATTCGCAAACGTGCGAAGTAGAGCTCGGAATTCATTTCTTCCTGCACATCGCAAACATGTTGGCTTCCCGAGTAGAGCCTTTGATCGCGATTCTTGAGGGCTCCCGTGAGGGTTCCCGCCGGGGAGCTCGGATCTCAGCTTCCGGCGGACTGGGCGAAGTCCGGCCACGTTCCAAGCAGAATGGTACGCAAGCGTCGCTGAATGAACCTGCGGAAGACATACCAATGCCATATAATCCTGGACGTCAATTAGAGCTTCTCTCCCGAAAATCCTCGACAGACAGTTTTCGATGAGAAAGAGCAGCCGCGGAAGGCTCTTAGCCGGTCGGCAGGCCACCAGCCGCCGTCTCCGAAAATCGTCACCTCTGATATTGACGGAAACGAGCTCAGGCTTCTTATAAATATCGATTGATCATCCATTCAGTGCGCGCTTCTTCCCGATAGACCGAGCAATCCTTATCGGTGCTTCGCTCCGCGTTAATGACCGAATGTCTCCGAATACTGTTGATACTGTCAACATCAGACTTCGCGGTATCAATCTACGCCTGTCTGTTGATTCCAACTATTATTTTCGAAGACGAATTTTCCATTTACCCATTGAACGCAATACCCCACCGCTGTGCTCCCGGCTCCCACAATCGGAATCTCTGATTGCGACTGAGCCGACGGCCATGAGAGTGTCTACACCTCTGAATTTGAATTCTTCCCCATTTAATTTATGGCTCCTCCCGATTCCTCACATTATCAACGGACTTGGATTATCTTCAGCCAAGGATAACGATCAATTACAGATACCCTCCACTTCGAGCGTCCGAAGATTCGAACGGGAATCGATCCCCTCGAGGTGAGAACATATATGTATGAATTCGACAAGATAGTCTTCGTGCCCTTCCATGGTGCCGGGCGAATCAGATTTGATCCCTCGTATTTCGCGTGGTCTGCTTTTTCCCTTCCGTTTTTCTCTTCGCTTGGATCGTCTTCTGCTCACCCGCGAGACCACCAAGCGACAGCGGCGATAACAGGGAACGAAGCCATTAACGGTGAGCTGTACGGGAATACCGATCCGCATGCTGCGATGCCTGCGCTATGCGACATCTGAATACGCTGAATCGAGACCTTTGACGTTTACTTTCTTGGGTTTCGACGCTATACTCAATGTACCTCCGCTTGATACGATCAAACAGTGAACCGGAACAGAATCGATCGGGTCTCGATTGGCCGTGACATCAAATAAATAGATGAATGGCAGATACCATTAGATATTTAAATGCGACGTCTTTCTGTGAAAGCACTCGAGTGCAATCGTTCCCAATCACCGAAATAATCGATCGTGAATTCGATTAATTCGAACGTAAAGCAAAACGCCAGAGGTGAACCTGTACAGATCGGTGTGGGAAGATTCCACCTCTAATCCCCCTACGGACCTCTCGCCGATGTCGGCAAGAGCTATTTGCGAATTTTTATCACGGGTCGGAAATTTATGTGCACCGGAATATTCGCATGGTTTTTGAGCCGAACAACTACGTATTCGATTTTCCGTTACCGACGACGGAAGGGCAAAAGCGTCCTGAGAGCCCCGGATCGCTCCCGGTGAATAGGTAGTGGGTGATTCGGATGGAGGATTCCGTCTCCCCCTCGAGCTCATCGTCGTGCGGCCGGAGCGATGACGAGTTGCTCCATGTCAATGCGTTTTTTGTTGCTACCGTTGTCGTTGTTGTTTATGTTGTTGCTGCTGCTGCTGTTGGTGTTCGCCCACTCCCCGTTGTCTTGAAGGGCCCCCTGGATCGAAGACTATTCTCAATTAGGTAATGCCGTAATCGAACGAACGGGGGCGATCGGCGAGCGGCTACTTCAGAAACGCACGATTCTCCGAAGATCCTCCCGAACGGCCAGTCTGTCCGTCAGCCGGCTACGAGCGGCCGTCTGTGCAGCCAGTGAACGTCGGTTGAGGCCCTCAGTCAGAGTGAGAAGAGCTACTGGACAGAGCTGCCATCGCCGAAGACAAAAAGTAGCAAAATCTCAGCCCACGCTCGGCGGACCCGGGGTGCGAAGCCGATCGATTGAAGCCGATGACTACAGAATCAGTGAGACATGCCCGCCAATGAGAAGAGTTAGCCGTTTGGGGGCGGAGGCCGAAATTCGAGAAATTTGAATACGCTCAGCGTACGCGAAAGAGAAAATTAAGAAAGGCCGAAGAAAAACCCGAGAAGCCGAGAGGACGGGGCAGACTAGACGAAACGCCAGGCCGCGCGATAGACTGGATCTGACGGAAAAGTAAGAGATGAAATAAGAGTATAAGGATGTTCCGTTGTTTAGGAGGATGGATGCCGACTTCGCCGCCTTCAAAGCTACACGGCAAGCTACCAGCGAGGATGCTGCCGCCAGTGGAACTGGGAGATGTACAACGAAGCAGGGCGCCAAACTGTCGAAAACCTCCTTTTATGTGGCCTTTATTTGTTTGATGTTCCCCTTTGAGGCTTTACGTATGCCGCCAACGAAATTCTATACGCGGAATATGCCGTGGACTGTCCATTGTTGACTTTTTCCGGTCGGTCCTACCGAAGTTCCTCGTAGCCTTCACCGAGACCGCTAGACAAATCGCTTCCCCACGGACTTCCAGGACAAGAACACGGAGATTCATGGAGTGTCTCGCTGTCTGGAGCCCCGCGCCGAGGGCTCAGTGACCCCGGTGCAATGCACGGAAGGACATCGCGACTTCGAGTCTCGTACCTCGGCTGAGAGGATTCCATCCGAATCGAGCCTCCGTTTCTCTGATCGTCTCCGGGAGCCGGCCCGGACATATGAATGATTAATTTGAGAGCGACCTCATCCATTGAAGTTCGTTCGCCGGCGAAGATAATCGCAGCACGCGAAAACTTCGTCAATCTTGACGTCGTTCCCAGGATTTTCCCGAAATTCTTGTCGGCTCGAGTTGTTTCAATCCGCCCACGGTCTCAGATCCCCATGAACGTAACCATTAACAAGCGGGCCGGCGACGTACTGGAACAAAAATCTGGTGAAAAAATTAGCGGCGGCAGCAGCTCCGCCGGCTCTACTCACCGGTCCACCTACCGACGACGACGAGTTAGTCGGGCGACCGGAGTCGAGTCTGGGGGGTGGAGGCTAGCATTTGTCCCAAACTGGTGGTTAGACAACCGGTTACCGAAGAAGAACCAGTGAGGACATGTTATTAGACTAATGTTGATGTACGCGTATAGCCTCGACCTCGACGCCCGCACTTTCTCCGAGAACTCCGTAGTTCGGACACTCGGAGCGAGAGAGGGAAGACCGACAGGTTCCTTTGGTCGCCGCCGTGCCCTAGCCGGTTCTGTTCTAGGGACTTCCGTCGATGACGGTCGAATTCGACAGCCACGGCACGCACCATCTAGATTCGATTTGGGAGATCTTGAAACCTATGGCCCAAATCAGCCGGGCGGAATTCATCCGGGCAATCGGGAGATGAACGAAGACGTTTTCCAAAGACTTTCAAAACAAAGAAACGACGACCCAGACGACGAAACTCTACGATACGGTCGGGACCTCGGAGCGGTGACTTCCTCGACATCCTCTCCGAAGAAGTTGATGAAGAGTCGCGATTCGCACCTTCCGTGTATAGTTCGCAGGAGTTTGCGAATCCCGTCGAGATCTTGAGCGTCCGCAGAAGCTCGGAAGGGTGCCCAGAGACACGTTGGGTGCTCAGATTCTTGAGATGATCTGCGGTCAAGCGGTAGCAGGTGCAGTCGGCGCTGTCGCAACTACCTAGGCGGAATTGTTAGCAAACTACAATCGAAGAGGACTAATGCGCGGCTTAATAACATAGTGTAAGACGGAGTGAGAAGGTCCAGGAACATGCTCTCCCCAGAGCGAATTTCCTCTTGCTTCAGTTTCTCGTAGCGCTCCTCTCGCCGCTTCTTTAGCAGTGATTGTTTTGGCGAACGAAAGACTCTGAGAGACGAACAACGTCTAAGTGCATTCAGGACTTCGGAAGCCAACCCACTAATAATAGGCGCTAGTGATCGGTGGCTAGCTGGCTAGCAGGCAGGCTAGTTGGCTCACTGGCTCGCATTTCGCTCGTGGGAAGGAGCCGAGCGAGAAGGAAAGCATTAGTCCGAAATTTGTCTGACTGATGAGTGAAATTCTAGCGGCATAAGGCGCCGGACCGACATCAAGGGGACACCGGACTAGCCTGTGCTTCTTCCGACAACAAACGCGCGCAACGATCCAACATGTCCCGCATATTTCGTCGTTTCTCCATGCGCGGTACAAAGACCGCAGGGAAAATGGTGACATCGGGACTCAGCGGAGCCTCGCGGTGCACGTACTACGTGGTCGAAATCTTTGCCGTTTTCCATTGAGATTGACCGAACTAGAGAAAAGGAGCGACGAGGATTACGTTGTGGGCGCATACGTTTTTCCATTGAGCAATTCAGCATCTAAGTGACTGAGTGGTTCACAATAACTCTTTCGGGTTGTGACTCCTTGTTTCGAAGGAGCGTTTAGCCGGTAGCACCACGGTAATCGTCCGACAAATGGTGCCGAACAGTGAGGAACGACCGCTTAAGGCTGATTAGTCGGGTGTTTTTTTTTCACTCGGTCGCTCCGGTCCTCTTATACATAGAACGAAACCACTAGAGAGCTGGTTAGTCGAAGTGATTTGAGTCTATCAGCTCCGACATCCGGATGCGGTGGAGACAATCGTAACGTTTTCGTTATTTCGGTTCCATTCGCAATCGTTCACCTTCCTGGGATGAATTAGTGGTTCCAAATTGTTTCGGAGTACGGAGTCGAGACAGAGCCGAAAACGAATCCGAAGAGATCCACGACCCGTGAGGTTGTACCTTGTGTCATTTGCGATCAGCTCGGTTGGTACGTATCACAGGCTTGTTGCTTGTTTCCTCTTCTCGTCGGTCGCTGGATCGATCGATTGGCTGTGGGCTTTTGAAATCAATCAAATAGATTTCGCGGAAGATCTAAAGCGAAAACATTTTCTCTGCTCCGGCAGCCGCAGCGATAAAAATTGTTTCGACCAATGGACATGCCCCGCGAACCTCATTAAATTATTTTATGGTACTCCGGGACTCATGGTCATGGGTCCGGGTTAGCACGGTTGAATTCGATATCTCTCTGAATCTTAAGGAGATCGCAGGCTGATTGAGAGAGATCATGCTCGATCTTCAGGAGCCTCGTGAACAATGTAGGTAGGAAGGTGCCCATCGGAAGCGAAAAGGTTTTCTCCTGAGCCGGGCACGAGTCAAATTGCTGATTGAAAAAGTGGCCTCGAATGAAAAACGATTCGATGCGTAGTGTTCACGAAAATAGCTGCTGCCCCGGGCTAGAATGGAAAGATGGACAAGTTTCAACCCTGAACACCGCTTCCGCGGCGGGCGGCATGGCCGGAGGAACTACGGCCGCCACCGGTCGTCTTTTCTTTGTTGTCGCTATTTTGAGCCGCGAGTCGTGGGTGGAAGAACCACCAGCCACCATTCAGGATCCCGACGATGACTACCTCGACGACCGGTGCATTTCAGGGAAAACGAGAGGAGGAGCTAGAGCGCACGAGAAACGACAAGTCTGTGACAGAGCAGATGATCACCAAATTAAACGGATAGCGACGAGCGGCCGACCAGACGCAGCGATGTCAAGAGATCGGGTGACATCCCGACCGGCTCGACTTTCCCTGCTCTCATTTATTTATGACCTGGACTTGAAGGCATGAGTATGACTGATGGAGTTCTCGAGACAAAGATTCGGCATGCCCTTCACGGTGAAGACGATTCCGGATCGAGGCGAGTGAAGCTCGGCTTCCGATGTTTGTCAAGAGTTCACTGTTCGAGGTCGGAATTCTGAACTTCGGAAGATTTCCGTCGCTTTCGGAAACGAGTGATATGAATGATGATTTTCTCTTGATTTCACCTTCGTTCCGCTGCTGAGCATATCTCCGCGTCGGCGGCTAGCACATCCGAATGATATCCGACCGACAGAGCAGGCCGTAAATCTCGGTGAACTATTCGGCGCGTGAACGGCGGCGTGCGGTGGCGGACACAGCATCGCCTTCTTGTTTTTTCCCCAAATTTTTTTCCATCCGTCGTCCTCGTCCCCGCAGCTCGCTTTAGACTTCTGATGTTTCAGCTTTTTTCGGGTATCGTCCTCGCCATCATCATCGACTGCGTGTCTGTGACTGGATCCCATTGCCAAATCCCTCAGATAGATTTTTTTTGCCGTTTTAAGCGGGTTATCTTATCTGTGGAGGAGTGTTGCCAGAGCAGCGGGTGGACTTCGGTGAATGTCCCCTTTCGAAGAACGACGCATTCCCGCGCAGCGAGCCTTACTGGCAGTCTTCGTATTCCCAGAAACTAATCAAGCCGGATATTCGCAAATATAAAACGGGAATCGTATTACGCAACGCCCCAATATCGTATAGTAGACAGCTGATGATCGAGATGCTCGGCGGTGATCATCGTCAGAGATAGTGAGGGAATTCCTTCTGAATCATTGTTAGTATTATATATTCCAATGGACGATCCTCTGAGACGGAATAATGTTTAATGTTTAGACAGTGACATCCATATGACGGGATCTGATTCCGCGAGCGGAATCGACCGACTTCGCGGGTTTCTCGAGATCCTGAGGGAGCTCAAAGACGGAACTCCGGTTCGAAAATCATTCCTCTCGCTAGAGACAGCAGGAGAGATACCAATGCTTTTGATGATCCGTTTCTCATCCGATAGAGAATATTCGACATGACTCGGGTAGCTGTATATCGGTATCACATTACGCCGGAAGTTCCAACGATGAACTCCACAGGCGACCCCCAGAAAGACCATCGATGCCACAGATCAAAACGATTTTTCCAGCTGGCCAACGAGTCTTTTCCGATGTTCGAGAGACGCGCAGGGGCTGGAGACAACGTGATGCTCCTGAGAAAGCGAATTTGCATGGCGCAGCTCTGCGGAGGGGAAAAGCGAGGGGAGGATGATAGAATTGATGAGGGAAAAAACTACCGGACGTTCGATGACTTTTTGATAATAGCAGTCGACTCGGTAGAGAACTCATCGCAATCACTCTATTATTTATTGCCCACGACATACCGTATGAAATGTCTATTTTTTTGCTCTGCTCAGGCTTAGCGAATCATCCTAATCTTCTACGGTTAGATTCACCATCGCGGTCCGCTGGGAATCGCCTTTTCTTAGGAGAGTTATCTCCTCGAGGAATTCTATACAACTTTGAATTGATGGTCACACTTGCTTGCCAGAATCATTAAAGTTCACAGTTGTCAACGCGGCAACAAGTAAGATGATTGCGGATGATCGTTTTCGTTCTAGCCTTCAGGAGAGCAACAAGTCGTGACAACCTTCAGCGTGTTATGCACACTAACAGTTAGTCTATTGTAGGTGTTGGCAATGACTTGTCTCGACCGCGGCTCTCCAAACTGTCCGACGGTCCGTTCGTCTGTGGGTATTCTAAGTTCCCTGACCGATAGGGTCTGACGGCGATTTTCTTCGCCCGAGCTTCCCGTAAGAGTGATCATGCATGCACGCGTAAGCAGACATGCACCGGTAGGTGGGCAGCAGGCGGTGAGACAAGAGCGCTGCCGCCGCTGGCTAAGCACAATCAAGCCAAACGAGAATTAGACGTGAAGCGCGATCACTAGTTCAGACACTGTACTCGGCGACATCACTCGGTGTCGGCCACCACCGTCGTCCTCCGGTGGCGGCTGAATGAGCTGCCTGACTGACTGGGTTAGAATATCGTTCTTCAGTGTCTAGAAACAGAGACCACGACGGTCAGACATACCTGGGCTCGGGTCTCCACGTGCGCTCATTATATTGAATCAGAACATAAATTAGAGCGCGCGACGCACCGTCGATGCAGCGGTCCTGCCCGATGCATCCAAGGACGACGGCACAATAGTGCGCATTGGTGACACGAGCTGCGTTAATCTCGGAGGGGATGGGACCGATAGCAACTAAAAACGTACCACAAAGGATGAGAGGAATGTCCCCTGCCCTCGCAGAAAAGCTAATGAGCGGTCTCCGGTCTCGAGCCATCTTCGAGTCTCTTCGAGTTTCACTGCCAAAGCGATGACATGCAATACCTGCGAGATTAATAATAATGGGCCTGCGGTCGTCGCAGGTGCCGGAAATCGTCCGCGAGATTCACGTCGGCGGGAAGTTGCTACGTCATTACGCAGCCGATATCTCGAATGATGATTGTTGGAACCCTTAATCGGCTCTCGGATCGGCCGACCGATGGCTCTCGATTTCACCTGGATGAAGTTCCTCTCTGACATTATTATAGCGAAATCGCGGGCGATACTAGAGCGTTCGCCATTGTTGCGAATCAGCGCGCTAAAGCCATGTTGTTGTCCATATTTTGCCTGATGCATGATATGCATCACCATATCTTTTTATTCATCATCATCATCTGCTCTTCCTTTTCCTTTGACTTTTAGAAAGACAAGAAGAGAATGATATATGGGGAATTTGTTTCTGACGCTCCATGTCAAGCGCAGAGTTAATCAGATTCAGTAGCTGACCGAAACGAAATTTTGAAGCCCACGCCGCCGCCGCCCGCTCACTTTGCTCGCTTCGCATGTGTGCATTTCTTTTCCCGTTTTCTTTCTCGCTTCTCTCCTTCATACCTACGCGTCCGTCTTCGAGGACTGACAGACGTACTGAGGTCGATTCGGCAGCCGGTGTGTCGAATTTCTGCGGTCAAAAGCAACTTTTCTTGCTTGCCACTGTCGGCGGCAGCAGCAGCCGCAACAGCCGAAGTGGCTTTCTGTTCCTATTTCAGCTACAGCGAAAGTATAATATTTTCTTCTCGGTCTTGATTCGGACTATCTTTCGCTCGCCGGGCGATTGACTGCCTGAATTTAGAACCCGATCTTGGTGGTATTGAAGTTTGACGTACGATATTGCCGAACGATACTGTGACTGGTCTGTGTGAAACGTTTCTCAGTCGGGAGAAAACGCAGATGTTGAGCGGCCTGCCATTGACATGGATGCGAGCGGCTAGGCGATAGTGAGCGACCGACTCGAATCGGGCCACGACGGAATCGACGACGTACTTGCTGCATGTCGATACCGATGGCACCTAGTAGCAAACTGTTTGGATAGCTAGGTGCGTATGTTTCTCCCACTATGGGAGGCTATGGGTCTCGGCTGCGGATGATAAGAACGACGACGACAACGTCAGCCACCGCAGAACGAGGGGTCGATTCGGTCCAGATAAACTATATAAATAAAGAAAGTGGAATAATAGCTACGTCTCTCCGCGTCCGCAGATAGGACCCATGGATCGTTGATCAGCAGTTGCGCGTTTTTCGGAGAAAAAGCATGAGAAGATTTATACAAAGCGTTCGAACGCGTGGTTTGCTACACTTTGAAGATGGTCGGATCTGATCCTTCGTGACGCTCGGAAGGAGATCGCCGGCGATACGAACAAATTTGATTCCGAAGCGCGGCCTCCAGCCGTACCCTGGTGTTTATTTCGTTGATGTATCCCTCATTCAAGCCTCCGATTCCGAGTGAAGTTTCGCCATACGATCACAAGGAATGCTCGAATGCTCCTCATCAAGCGGAACATGAATCCAACGGAAGCTTGTCGGTGCTGAGTGAGTGAGGGACGCCCAAGGTGGTGATGTATTGGAGGTCTTTAAGGAAACGACGACACCGACCTGTGCCAAGAATGCCCACTGCTTTCCATCCTACCCAGCCAGCCAGCCAGCCAGTCAGCCGGCCAGCCACCCGCTTGCCTGTCTCTTGATTTCTATGGCTCGTTCAGGTTGGTAGCTCGCTGCTTGTTGGTGTCATCAATTCCGAGACGGCGAAGTCAAACTGCCGCTTCAGTAAAACATCACTTGCTAAGCTGCTTCAGAATTCACGAGAGCTTGTCTGTTGTGTTAAGCGCGCACTCGACCGGCTTAACGACCGCCGAACTCCCCCGCGTGGCTTCGATAAAACCGTTTGACTGCTGTGGAACGCGCTGCGGTTCTCTGCTCACCGTTTCGCTTTTGCTTCGTTCCTACTCGTCCTAAAGTAACAGAATTTCAGACGGAAATTACCGTTCGACCGTTCGCGAGGACCAGTAAACCTCCAAAATCAAGTGGAAAATTCCGATCAGCGATGAGTCTTCAGGGGAAAAAACAGCGATTCGGAGCATCCGATGAGTTGCTTAGTCAGAACGTGCCTGAGGTTCACTCGGCGACGTAATAGGTTCGTTCTCTAGGATTTCCGCAGTTTTCGCAAGCGACAGGCTAAGCCGAAGTGACCGACCTGAGCACAGAGTACGGAGACAGACGCTGGAAGTGAAATGCGCCCGAGGCGCACACCTCGTCAGAACACAGCTTCGGCTCAAACGGTTTCTAAGTGCTTGAGCAAAGATTCGGCGAGGGACTGGAGCAATGGAGCGCTCTTCAAAGCGAATCTCTTTCGGTCAAGTATCGCGAGCCGATCGATCGAACGACCGCTCCTCTAGGAGCGCTGAGGGCTTGGCGGGGGCGGTGGTACTGAAACGACGTTATGCTGCTGCTGCCGTTTGTTTCGCCGACTGTGCCCGAAAGACGTGAAACGAATCGCCTTTTTCAACTGAGGCGCCTGTTCAGATTCCATCTTCCTCGGAGCCTCGGAGTCCGTTGCGGTGCGGCCTACCGGCTCTGATTGAGAACTACACGCGAGCTTCGCGGAGGAGTTTCGCTCCGGCTGAACGTTGGCCCGCTAATCGGGACGGCAAAACGTTACGGTTAGCCGCCTGCAGCGCGCTTCATTTTCCGAAAGGCTGCTACGGCTGCCATCGATGGATCTTGTGCATCCATCGACTTCTGCTGCTGCTGCTGCCGTTAGATCAGCTTCTGCTGGTTGGATTTTCTTGGTGTTCGAAAGCCGCGCCCGAAGGGAGTGGATGATGATGATGCCTCTACGAAAGAGCAACGGAATACAACAATTTCTGCTAATTCCCACTCCCTCCGCGTAGAGTGATTGGGATCTACAGTGGCCGACAAACGCGTCCGACGTTCATGAAATTACACTGAAACAAGCGCCTCGCTGTGAAGACCAACAAGAGAAGAACTCCACTGGCTGCGTAACTCAAATGCGAATGTACGTAGAGCGCGTTTCACCGACCGATCTCCTCACCGTCCCCGTCGACGTGGGGCATGCTGGGTCGGCTACACGCGCCTCGTCGTTCAGTCCATCGGCTCGCCGTCGTCGACGTCGCTCGATCGCCGGACCGAGCGTTACGACTAACTCAGGTGGACAGATCTTGTTACGGCTAATCTGTTAGCAAAAAAAAGAAAAACCAAAGAAGAAGACAACTCTCTGTTTGACAAAGACGGAACACGGACGCTCCGTGACGCTGCCGGACTCCATGACGATTCGGCGCCGGGAAAACGGCCGGGACGAGCTCGGGGTAGGGACCCGGGACGCTGCCGGCTCTTCAGGGACCGAAACCATTCGAAGGCGTAGACGGATAACCACTTCATTCGATAACGTTCCGCGAATGAACGACGAAGGGAGCGAGCGAGCGAATTTCGTGGGCAAACGATTGAAGTATCTCTCTCCGATCCTTTGTGAGTCCACGACGTCGAGAGAAGAAGACGGAGGAAGCCGGTCATGGAAAGACGCTTGAAAGAAACAAAAACCCTTTTCATCGCCAATGCACGACCAGGATGAAGATGATGCCCATGCTACCAAAATCGCAGATACCATCGGTAGCAAAACTTCTGACGGATGTTCGCTTCAACTCACGACATCGCGGGAGGACTCAGACATCATCGCCGCCGCCGCCACCGCCAACACCACCACCACTATCACTACAGCAGCAGCAGCAGCAGCCACCTGAAGCTCATTGTTCACCACAATAACGGCAGCGCACGGTCCACGGACAGACTTGTGCCGGCCAGCGAACGTTAGGAAACACGTTCCCACCTTCGATTACGACGGAACATCTCCTCGCTGGGGTCTCTGGACAACGCACACAGATCGGTTCGATGTCGACAAGCGTCGTCGTCGTCGGCATAGGTCTCGAGTGGATCCGCATTGGCCCAGGGCTGGGAGCGGAGACCCGGACGGTAGGTGACGTACTCCGGACCACCCCTATTCGGTCCGATTGTGCGCCACGAGCGACGCGACGGAGGATCGGATTCACGCGTGGCGTTGCATTTCGCCTCAGCCGTGACTATTCAACCTGTCGGAGGTTTCCGTCATGAATTCGGTGGGCGGGGAGAAAATGAGCGAAAACTACGGATCGCAGCTCGCTCTAATTGTGACGTCCATTGTTCGTTATTTCTACGTGATTTCGATGCTGCTGCTGCTATGTCGGATGCCTGATGGTCAATCGGTTCGGCGAAGCGGTGGCTCGCTCCGTTCCTTGCTCGATCGGTGCTCGACACCAACAACGACGGCGGCGGTGGTGATGGCGTCGGCGGCCAACGTCAATGATGATGTGTTTTGCGCTCCCCTTTCGGATGAGCGGCGCGCAGAGTGTTTTCTCCGATGTTTGTAGCAGAAGCACGGGAAGAATAAAAGAGGAGCGCCAGGAACAGCAGCTATTTCTTCTGTTCGGTAGTTCACGCAGAATGAGAGGTAGGCGGTGAACGAAGAAGAGCGAAATACACGGCCGTCTGTGAACGCGGTTCGGGCTAACAGACGATTGGACGGAGCAATGATTTTGGATCGAATAATCGATCCTCCGAAAAAAAAGTACCGCAAGCCTCATCGGATAGTATCTCCGGATAATTCAGGATTCGCATTCTCCGCGAGCTTACGACGACCCGGTACCACTGATCTTTATGCGGTACGTATTCGGAAATCTCAGATCCCGGACGCGAGAAATCGCGAGTTGTTTATCGAGGCAGCCGGAAAATGGAAATCGCGCGGAAGGAAGATTCCGCCGCAGGAAGGTGGCGGAGAGGCGGTCGTCGCAGGCAAAGATGCTCTTCGGCATGCAATGCAGAAAACATGAGTCGCTCGCTCACAAGCTGAATCGCTCACATGGTCGTAATGACATCGATCGACATCGAGTGAAGGACCAGCTAGCGTTTTGATGACGGCGAATTGACTCCACTCTGCTTTAGTGTAGGTTATGTTGGCGGGAGCGACGTCGTCGTCGATGGCGGTGGTGGCGGCGGTGTTGTCGGTTGTGTTTGGGTGGTGGAAGTAGAACTATCCATTCGCCGGATAGATGCGTTTGCTCGTCGCTCCTTTCATTCGCTGCTCCGTTCGATGGCTTCTGCTACCGAATGGTGTAATTACTCTCTCGGCAATTCTTTCTATGGTTCGATCGTCTTTTTCTTCTCTGCTCCGTCCATTTTCTTCTTCATCTTTTTTCTCCGCTCAACTTCTCCGTCCTCGTCGTTGATGTCGATTTGCCCAGGGCTCAAGAAACAAGTACTGCCGTTCGCTGCTGCAGTAGCGAATGTCGGCGGCGGTGGTGGTGGTGGTGGCGGCGGCGGCGGAGTCTTCTTGGGGAGAAGGAGGAGTATGGGGAGAAGACGTTAGAACGTCAACGGCAACGACGACGACGGCGACGAGGAGGAGGTTGTTCACCGAGCGAAGTCCGAGCGATCGAGCGTCGATTGAGGCAACAGAGCAGACGAGAAGGTATTTTGGCAAGATTTAACATCGACGAAAAAATTATCGACGACCAACAGCGGCTCCTGTTTTTCGATTCGTCCCGTTTTTTCGTGGACTGTGCGGTCTTTCCGATAAATACAACGCGCGGAGAAGTGGACACCGAGCATTGAACGACTCGGAAGATGCTCAGGATCGTGGACTCGGGTTAGAGCACAGACGCCGAGAACTTCGCGTAATTTTCGAAATCTAAGTCTACCAGAGCTAAGCCGTCATCTTCCGGTGGAGGTCCCTCGACTCCGCCTTGAAAATCAAAAGAATGCCAGTGCATGAACATCTTCAACGAGAGACCTCGTCTCCGCGAAGACATAGCTCTCTCGTTGACGTTATCGTTGCGATGACGTAAAAATTGCATTCCGAGCGATTATTTTATGACGTTATTCGATTGTCTGACTCTATTCAAGTCGGTTTCTGAATGCGATGCATTGTTCCAGGCAGCCGCTGCTCGAACGCTACAGCCACGACCATCAGTTGCGGTTGGCTATGTCACTGACTGACTGACCAGCCAAGCAAGCGACTTGCTTGAATGGTTTGCGACAGTTGGTACGCGCAGCAACATCGTTTCTTCCGCATACGTACTTTTCCACCCTCGAGCTCTCGTTCGCCTTGGATAGAACGCCTCTCTGAGAGATATCCCTCAACGCCTGCATCCTGAGCGCGAATCGGGTTCCTCGTGACGGGCCGCCTGTGCCCTCTCCGCAGAACAGGTATTCGGGACTCAAGATAGAGGGCATTAATCAGACCGAGATGCACTCGCTTCAATTAACCGCTCACGCAACAGTCGCAGCCGAAGACAATGTCTTGTCTTTGAGCCTGCGTCGTGGTCATTCGACACGGTCGAGTCCCCGGTTGAGAAAACGCCGGAATACCAGTGGATAGATCGAGCACCCACAACAATATCTCGTTGGAACAAACAGCGTCTACCTGACCGAAGGAGCACCTCGATGCTCCCGCGTTGTTTATAGGGTGCGACACAATAAAACCGCTGCTCGCGGAAACATAAGGCGGCGACGGAGAGAGAGCTAGTCTTTCAGAGCTGTTTCAGCAGAATCAGCAACGGCAGTTTTTCGACCTGTCCTCTTGAACCGACTGTGGAAAGAGACGAAACAGAGTGTGCTCGGCGACCTCGACGACAGGGGACCCGTTCTTCACTGAAGCGCTGACCAGCCTCGGTCGCCTTTCTCGTCTATCGACAAGTGGCAGACTGTCTCGCTCAAAATGCGATTGTATTCTACTCTTGAAAGATGAATGATATCAACTCCCATTTCCATCTCCTCGCCCTAATTTCTCGAACTTTGTCTGAATCGAATGAGGGTCCATACATGCGAGAGTCTACCAGACGGTTGCTGATGGATATCCAATCGATTGCGATTACGTATACGGCCTTTCGGATCTTTAGCTCGGGTGGACTGTTTTCTGCGGTGGGAGCCTCCGTTCTTCATTTTTCGCATTTTTCGCACATTCTGTCCGAACGTGGACTCGCAGTGCATCTTGTGACCGATCAGCGAGATTTCCACGGTCTGCTCCCGAGAGGATAGGCTGGCGTTGACTTTCGAATGACAAGTACTACCGCCCGAGGGTTTTGAGTTAGCGTCGACAAGTCTTTGTCTTGCCTGTTCGAGGACCGTCAACTACCGAGCCGATATACCTAGGTGGAAGCTCGAGTGATTGAATACGCTCGAGGATGTCAGCTTCTGGTGATCTCTCAGCCGACAGAGCAAGTATTTTCATTCGAAAGCTCGTCGTGCCCTGCCTCAGACATCTCTTACAACAAACAGGCCGGAAGAAAACGGTGTATTTTGCATGTCCGCCCGCGATGTCAGGGAAAACTCTATGATTACTCGGAACGGTTTCGATTGATCATGAATAGGAGTTTCCGGGGCCGGATTTTCCCCAGTCAATGACTTTCTTAACCGGAAAAAAATCTCGCTCCACGATCGGTGTTCTCTCTGAGGGCTGGATATTGACGGGAGGGTGGGGACTCATAACGAATGAGCTGTAGGCGGTTGAGTGTTGGAGATAGATTTCCCTTGTGGGAGGTTTAGGCTCGGCTTCTGGGGACTCGGCTCTGGGAGTCCCATGAGAAATGGAAGAATATACAATAGGAATCAGGAAGACATGACGAGCTTCGATATTGTATACAGAGATCGTCAAACCCGATATTCCTGTCGTCTCCGGGTGGAAAGCCCGCGGACACGGTGTCGAACCCGCAACGTTTCATTCTGCCGAGATTCGGGGATACGGGACGGTTTCAGTGGCGTTCCCTATGCTTGCACACGGTTTTCGAAGCTTGAACTTCACAGAGCCGCGATTCGGGCCGCGGGCCCTTTCACACCCGCGGTGACCCCTACGGACCTTCCAGCTCGACACGTCAAGGCGAAGCTCATGATATATCATCCGCAAATTAGAGACTCATGGCTTCTGAACGATTCGCTCTCATCTCACCCTATGACGTTCAGTGTTGGAATCATTTCAGAAGCTCATTTTTAATTCAATCCAGAATGTTGTACACGAGACGCGGAACCATCGCTGAATTACCCCGCGCGGCAAGTGTTTCCCTCAGACGGAAAACGAACGCGCGGAGGGTGAAAGGCGCCGTGGAGCACCGGGGTCAACAGAATATGTTGGATATGATGAAGATTGTGCGAAGGCGTGCACCCTATGTGACCGGTCGAAGCGCTTTGGGGAACTTCGCACCGATCGAGTCGAGGTGCTAGGTGAGAGACGCAGCGGTAGAGCAGTTTGGCAACCTTCAACACGATCGCCCACACAAACAAGTCTTTCTTTCTACAATGTTTTACTCCCGACAACCGTGCTCTCCTTAAGGCGCCTATCCTGTCATCTGATTCAAAATATTTTCGGCGTTTTTTTTCCTCGAATATTTTCCGTCCGGAATTTCCGGCTCCGGGAAAGAGTGAGACGATCTACTGCGTCCGCGGTGTTCGGCTCGAGCCGCTTTGCATGAGGATAGATGATCGACGTCTATCTCTGCCCCCCAGTCGGTCCTCTTTTTCGGCTGCCGAGAACGGAGAAAAAAATTGCTGAAAACGAGGGCAGTTTTTACCTCTACCAAAGCGGATCAAGGAATGTCTGATGCCATCTGTCGGGGGACATTTAAGACGTGGCGACTCGCGACACCAGCACTCGGTAGAGCGTGTCATCGGGTCACGCATGGTTCATCTCCCATGATCCAGTTGCTGCCGGCACCACCGCCGCGAACAACGTATACGTAGATATGAGCGTCGACGGACAGAATGTAACGGTGTTTGCTCGGAGCCGCACTGTTAAATGGCATCGTCAACGAGGCGCGACGCGCACACGCTCCAGCCCGCCTGAGAAAAACGGCGGGAACGAACATTCCATTGGATTCTCTGATCGATTTTATTTTTCTTTCGATTTTTTTCTAGTCTTCACAGAATAGCTCTGATGAGCCGCGTTTTCAAGGTCGCCCGCCCCGGATCTCGAGCTCGGTCTGGAGTCAGGGTAGAGAACCCTCTTTCGGTTCCTACCGTTGAAAAACGTCGCGTTTTTCCCCTTCGTACGTGAGTCGCGTTCTCCACCGATCCTCCTGTCGATCTGATTCGAAGTGACTCGTGGCTGCCGACACGGTCAACGGCTGCTTGGAGTGCCGTCTTCGGCTTTGCCAACTGTTGTGGCGGCAAACTCCGCCGGCATTCTTGTGCGTAATGCAGCCGCGACAGACGCGACCGATATTGTTAAGACGCACGAGAGTTCCGATCCCCGTATGCTGTTGTGCGCCATGTGCGTTGACAACCGACGGCGACAGACAAATACAACGACTACCACCGACCAATGGCAGCTTTCAGCGGCCAAGGTCTCCCCGGTGACAACGAATAATTTCTTGCACCAACGGAATTTCTGCTGCACATGTTCCACTCGGGCAGTTCGACCGTTGCGTGCCGCGAGAGGTTTCCGCGCGCGCGAAGCAACCGAATCCTCTCGGTGTCGAAACCCCAACGGCAACTACGGAGGAAACGTTCGTTCTACATCGAGCGAACAATCGATTCGTCGCTGCAGCACGAATTCCTCCCATAGGTTTCTCCCTCTGATCCTTAGCGGACTGGATGGAATGGGATGAGACTTATCAGCGTCTGTGGACCGCTTTCGCGAGCTTCTCATCAAAACTAGAAAAAATCGTCCGATCGACGCAGCGCCGACGTGACTTAACGAGTCGAATTAGCTTCTCTTTCTGGAAGTTCGCGATACTCTTCGCCGCATTCCCGAGGCCCCGATTGAGTTGTCGGATTGTGCGTACCCAAAGCCACTGTCCGGTTGTGACTTCCTGACGGAGAATTTTCTGTTTTTCTCTTTGAAGCGATGTAAGAAGCGACTGCTTCTACGGTACCGCAGCTCCTTGCGTTTTGTTTCCGTCCACGAATTCGCTCGGATGGTAGCAGTGAAGGCGATGCGAAAGACGATCAGGGATCACCCGGTGATCCTTGCTTGGGATTTCACCTCGTCAGCTGCTTGAGCGCTGCATGAGATGTTCAATGGTTTTCTTGCATTACCGAGCTTGTTCTGAAGAACAAACACATTTGTGTCTTTAGTCATCAGAGTAGTCATTCGGTGTGTTGCTTCTGCTTTTTCTTCTGATGATGGACACGACTCGACAGGATCGCTGATTCGCTCAGCCGCTCACTCGTGTCGCAAATCGATCGGACAGAGAACGATGAGCCAACGACGGACATCGAGGTAGAGAGCCGACGCGACGTAACTCGCCAATCGGTTTGTGGAAACGTCCGGCTCGCCGGAGGATCTCGCGAAGCTTGGCGTATTCCTGGCAAGCGGGCATTGGGCGCTTCGTTCGCTACTTCACCTCCGTCCACCAGCGCGACGTCCTCTTTTCCTAAATGAAGCCTATTTTTTCCTTTTCCCCCGCGGATCACGCGGACTGCCTACTGTTAGGATATATGCCCCGCTCTTCAGCCTTGTTACTGTTGTTGTATATTTGGCTGTCACTGATTCCTCGCGGCAACTTTTTTCTGGCTGCTGCTGCTCTCTCACTGGCCAACCGAGTAGATTCCGACGCGAATTGAGAGATTCTTTCCATAAAGAAGAAATACTCGATCATCGAATTATGTCGTGACTGAAAAGCCTCGGGGGTTGCTCTTACGAGCCCGCTCTTGAACCCCTTCGGCGGAGACACTTCTCTGCAAGGGTAACCGCCTTCAACGGAGCCATGAGCGCACCTATGCTAAAAGCTTCAAATTTCAAAATTTCATACCGTACGAATCGAGTTCTCCCGACCTCACACGAGCGGCTTTCCATAAGAGAGCTCCGTGAGCCGATTTCTCTGTCTTTACAGCGCAAGCGCGACTCGACCAGGTAATTTGAGCGCGCAAATTGCCGGGACGGATATTTATGTCATCCATGTATTATTCGAGACTCGGGGCCTGAATCTTCAGGAAAATTTCTCTTCACTGTACTCGGCCATTGTTGATGTATCGTCCAGGAACGGCGTTCGTGGGCTCAGATACCCAAGAATCTCTTCTCGTTGGCGACAACCACGGAGGAATCTGTCAGAACAATAATGGCGAGAATAATATCCCAGTCGGTCGCGACTTTCAGTTCATGGGTGTGGAGATAGAAGGAACATAATGACTGCCGTGCTGCTGCCGCCGCCGCTCGTGACGACTGACTTCTGTGCTGACGGACGGGTTGCCGCTGGGGTAAACCAAGCGCAACGATTCCCGCCTTCGCATCATCAACATCGGCAGCAGCGGCAGCAGCAGCGCCATTGGCGGGAACAGCTTATGACGAAAATGAGCGACGACCGATTTAAAGGTCGCGGAAGGTTGCCGTCTAAGGAGTGGAATGTTGACCATTTATTCAATCACCATGTCACCAACCACCGGCTACCGGATTTTCAGGGCACCTATGGGCCAGCGATGGTGATTTCCATACATTATGCCTCCCTCCTTGGCGGCATCGAGCCGTTTGGGTTTTTCACGCGTTTGATTTGACATTCGAACCTTTTTTTTCCCTGAGCCCGTTCACCTATCGGGACTCGCGAGGAGCGACTGGCGACGTAGCCGTACCCACCAGATCTGAAGGAGTCGCCGGAGGCGAATAGCAAGGGCAGCTGAATGCAAACGTCCTGCATGTACGACAGACGCGACTGCGGGTCTGACAAGTGCTGGGTCCACAGATGGACAGATCGATCGATCGATCGACCCCATGAACGCTCGTTGGTCGGTGAATGAATATGAGAGCGAATGAACCCATTGCATAAATTAACGCCCAGCTCCTGCGAAGTAAGAGCACAACAAGCAACTTCATAACACGATAAATTAGAATTGCCGAGGTCTAACAAACGACCATTCGGAACGCCCCCTCTCCCGACTGCAATAGCAGCACCTTCGGTTGGCCGTCGCCCGCATTCTGATATTTACCTACTCAGTCTCCATGATTGTTGTCGCTCCGGCAAAGCGCGAGCAGCTCTGCGATATTATCGGAAGTTGGGGCGGAGGGTCGCTCGCCGAAAAGATTCGCGAAGAACATTGAACGGCGGAGCGTTGGCGTCTTATCCGGAGCCGGGTGCCGACAAGGAGTTCAACCTAGTAAGCATGAGAAAAACTGATTTTCCGGACGCCCGATGGACGGAGGGACGGATGGATGGAGGGTCGGGCGGTCGGACGGACGCATAGTCAGAAAGCTGGACAATAGAATGGATGACATGCGTCTTTGTCGTCTCCCACAGCCTCAATTGGTCGTCGGTCTGACTTCGTCGTTGTACTTCATTTGACTGCTGTTGTTGCGGTGGCGGTGGCGGCGGCGGCGGCGTCGGTGATACCATTACCTCCATTCCGCGGTCGGATTGGAACACAACGATTCTTTCTTTTCCCCAAGGGCGCTTCAGGTGGGAGTTGCCGCTGCAGTTTCCTCGCCGCTCTGTCTTGTCCAATGATCTGAATCACGAAATGTGTCGCGCAACGACAAACATCCAGCCCGCCGCCGCCGTCGGTCGCCGTCAGTCGTTGTTGCAGTCGTT
The DNA here is from genome assembly GCF_000255335.2 of Galendromus occidentalis. Taxonomy (NCBI): domain Eukaryota; kingdom Metazoa; phylum Arthropoda; class Arachnida; order Mesostigmata; family Phytoseiidae; genus Galendromus; species Galendromus occidentalis. Next base: position 447,130 of record NW_003805458.1, read on the forward strand.
GCAGGGCTACCGGTGCCACTGGTCGCCGTCCATCGCCGCCGCCGCACAATCGCACACGGAAAAGAGAATGAAGCTTCAACGAAGCGCCTCTAGCACCTCAGCGTTGACTGGACGGCCATCGAGCGAGTCCGCGTTGGCCATCGTACCGACTGACCGAAGGAACGAGCGATAGAGCAGCGAGCGAGCCAGCTAGCTCGCTCGCTCATTATCTTTATTATATAGGGTTGTTATCGTCTTATCCATCAGTCAGGTCGTTCTCTTTTTTCGTTCATCATACTATTGATCGACTCCCTCACGCGACCCAACCACTGCTTGCTTTCGTCGTGGTTGTTGTCGTCTTCGTTGCCGTCGACCGTGCGTCGACTTCGTAGCGACAGAAGCGGTCGCTAAAACGATGAAGACGAAAACGAGAAGGCAAACGATCGATCGATCGATCGATCGATCGATCGACCGTCATGGATGTCGAATTCAGCCTCCGGAAGTGTTAGCCCGATCTTCCAGATCTACTTCGGCGTCTTGTGCGATTTTCTGCGAAAATCGATGAGAATCCTTCCACGACCGACCGGGCACCCATCCGTGCCCAGCCCGAGTAGTAGTACGTCAAGCTGAAGATCCAGCTCGGGGACGGTCGCATCTCCGTTTCTGTTCCCCGTTCCCATCTCTTTTGTTCGTCGTGATCGACGTGTCTTCAGTGAAACCGCACGCAGTCGTGCAGAAGATACGATAAACGAGGATGCGACGAGAGCAACGTTTTTATCGCGTTACGCGCGCTGTTGGATCGGGTATTAGTGCCGCCGCCGCCGCCGCCATCCTCCTACACCACCCGACGTTCCCACGGCACCGAGGTTCGAACGACCCGACATCTTCGACCGACAATTCTGGCGAGGGTCTGGATGTTGGTACGATCCAGCCGATGAGCCAGTCACCAGCAGCAGCAGCAGCAAAACAAGCAACCAGCATTCGGTATTAATTCTCCGATGGCATCGCCGACTGCTTTACTTCATCCATCGAAACTGGTTGTTTCGACCCCAGGCAGCCGAGGAGCGAGCGAGCTGGCGAAAATGGCAGGCGGGCGGGCGGACGGACCAGCACGCAGTCAGACAGACAGGCAGGCCGACAAGCAGGCAGGCAGGCAACTGAAGACGAGGGAGGAGAGAAGAAAGGCTACCGTCAGAATACGGCAGCTACCAGAAAATCAGCTAAAGACGTTCCTGCAGCCCGCGTCAGGTATTGGGAACGTACGCTGGAGGATCTTGGCAACGATTTGAGGTATAGACACAAAAATAAACACACACACACGTTCACTTGGTTCGCCGGTCTGTTTCTCGGCTAATCTTCTCAAACAAACCGCGCGGCCGAATACGATTTCTTAAAATTCTGTAACCCACGAGGACTGCGTGGGGTAGCTAAAGGAAGAACGGATCAGGCGTTTCCGCAGGATGGCTGCGTAGATTTCCGGCTAAGTCGACCCAGCTCGATCTTCCCGCCTTATTCGATTCTCTTCATCGCCACACGGGAACACCAGACATGGAAAGCACAAAAGAGGAATAAAGAAATGGAAACCCTCATCGAATTTTTATCGGAGGGAGTTTGCGATCAAGATCGACTTGACCTTGACGGTTTGCCGAGGGTAATGGCCCTCGACTAGTAAGCGGATCAGTTCCATTGTCTTGTCCGGACAAGACCTGAATATTTCGCGAGTTCCGCAAACTCCCGGAAGCGCCTCCGCCTGCTCCCCGTGCTGTCTCTCTTTCGACTTCGGTCCTCGGCCCGCTATCGCGCGCTTTTCTCGGTGCCTTTTCCAGAAAGTCGGCAAGCGTTTTATGCATTTCTAATGAGAACGATTCCGACGGTCAGCACCCCCCTGGATCGAATACGAACGTCGTTGATGCGACGAGCTGCGAATCTATCGAGTGATGGCTTGCTGGCGCACGCAATCTATCAACAAAGAAGACCAGTCTTGAAACGGAGAGATAAGCTCGAAGGAAACGATGCGTGCGCCTGTATGTCCCACGTTTCCTGCAGACACACTCAACGCGAAGGAGAGGAAGACACGCAGACCGCAAACACATCAAACTGAAATCGAATCAAACTCTTCACTCGTAAATCCTCGTGGAGCTTCTCGGCTCGATAACACCGCAGTGTTTTTTCTCTCATCCTATCTGCATTGATTCTCACATTTTCCCCGATCTAAGGAAATGGCTTGGCAGCGTAAATTCGGTAAGTAGGTAGGTGCCAAGGCTGGTTAGCGGTCCTGTCGCCGAAAGCTTGTGGTATTTATTACTTCTTCTCTTCATCGTGGACGACGACGTCTTCCTCCTCCTCCTCCGCGCGGCTGTCGCCGTTAGCATTCAGCGCTGGTCACGGCGACAACTGCGAGGTAGAAGACGTTGATTTCGACTTCGAGCGGCAGCATCGTCCTGAAGAATTCCAAATCCGCGCGAACGAAGAGGCTAAGACAACGACGACACACGGAGAGATAAGAAGCGCGGAATTGAGCGAAAAATAAAGTTCGATTGTAAATTCACTCAAGCTCAAGCTAACGGCCGCAGGCGATATCGGTTCCTACTACGAGACGGTTCGGAGTGAGACGCGGTGAGAACCGATCAACAAACCAGCGCCAGAATTCGGAGTTAAGGGTTGCCGGATCTACCGCCTCGAGGGGTTTTCCTCCCTCGGTGACATAAAGATCGGCGAGGCATCCGCCATGAGATCTCAGTCAGATACTTTCTTCTTAGGACCCGACTCTCTCATGATATTCAAGGGTAGGTATATTCGAGGAGTCGCATCGGAGTCCCGCACGCAAAGGGTGTTCCGAACCGGAACAACCGGACGGAGTGAAGATCTGGAACGTAGGCTGTTATTTAATCCGGGCGGAATCGGATCGACTCTCCGAGGTATATAATAATGAAAATAATGACCGATCTCAATAATAACAATGATCAATGATAAGAATGATGGTTGGTATCGAGTCGATTTCTTCACATTCTTTGAATGCGTAAGTTGAGTGGACGTCGACGCATTCCCCGAGTAGCGACCCAGTGACCGGGGTATGAGATCGAGCGAACGAAAATCGCCAGACGTCAGTACCCCTTCGAGGAATCGGTTGACTTAGTCTAGGCTTGGCCTAACCTGCCTGCTCGCCTGCCCGCCTGCTAAAGGTCATCAGGAAAGGTTAGCTATGCAAAGTCGTGACTCGGATCAGCTACCGAACAGTTGTCCCCTCGGGACAATTTACATTTTTCAGATGTTTCTGCTCCCACCGCGGACCTGTCACACGGGTACGACGCTAATAATTACGTAGACGAGGTACGCACCGGGGTTCTTCGAAGCTTCGATTTCAGTACTACAAAGAGCCTCGTGTTCTGCAGGCACATGCGTGGAATGCCGTCACGTTTGCCCCGACTTTCCTTGACCGAGACACAACGTTCCTTCTCAGAAAAATAGATCCGTGGCATTCCCTACAAAAGATCGAAGATCGACTCGGATACACTGCTCCCCTCTAAATGAGGAATTACGAACAATATCCGTAACAGACCAAGGGAACGCACATCTTATATTCAGCGTCGAAGCCGGAGCGAACTTTCACCGGCAGAGCTCTTTGACCGCATAGCGGTGTCTTGTGGTTATCGCGGAAGACACCTCTCGGTCGGGTTGACATCAGGTGTGAAAAAAATTCTGATTCTCCGAAAAAGATTGGAACCATGAGAAATGCTCGGCACAATCAGCATGTGTGTGTCCTCGCGTGGGGGTGATCTAGTAAGCGATTCGCTGATTGAAGATGCCACTGCTGCTGACTGAAAAAGTATGCAGATTAAACCCATTCGCAGCTGGATATTGAACGCAGCTCTTGAGCTGACCGAGTGAACGAGCGAGCGTCAAGGAGAACATGAATAGTCCAGTTAGCACCCGGTCGCAGCGTGACATTGATTTGACTAAGTTCCAAATTAACTAGAAGCGATGCGGAGTCGTGTTTGAGTCCCGGATCCGACCTCGGCTAGCCGCTCTGACGGCCAGTCGACTAACCCGGGTCAGGAATCCCGGATTTCTTCGCCCCCACAGAAAACAGCCGGACTTTTGTTTAGCTTATTTCAAGAGACATTCTGGAGCAGCTCATCAACGCGATCGGTCCGCATGTCCGCGCGGCTTCTTCATCGGCTCGCTCCCTGGCCCGCTCGCTCGCCTGCTCATCACAATCAGACACTAGATCCGCACTCGGATGAAAGAACTAATAACGCGTATGTGGATTGAAAAGCAAAAGAAACTCATTACGAACGGGGACAGCCGAATCGGACTATGCGGTGTCGACCGAAATCCAAAATTGAAACAGGGGCCTACAGGGTTCGAGGAATTGGGTGGAGGATGATTGTATCATTCTTCAGAGGTACAATCGACTTGCGTTCGACGATGATGCTCTTTTCGATTGCTCTCCCCCATCGATGTGGAACACAGGTGTTTCCACCTACCCACCGATGTATTCAGGTGAGGTGTTGGACGGTATCCATCAGACCCATCCATCTGACACAATTAACGTCGTAATCGGCAGCGTCGGGGGAAGAACAGAACGACACTCTTCATGCACGTCATGCATGGCACCCGGATCCTGGCCTGTTCTGTCAGCAGGACCCTAGAGATTATCCCTTTCCCCATGGAGCCGTGGTGATCCGATGTCACTACGGCTTGAACGAGAGTCCAGAGAGGATATTGAAGCCCCGGAATTTTCTTTTCTAAGAGAGAGTCGTTTTTCAACGCCCCTAAAGAGAGAAGACTTATGATTTTAATTTGTTACATTTTTCAAGAATAGGTTTATTCTTTCTTTACATTATGGTTTCACTCAAGTTCGGCTCCGCTTCCGACTTTTCTGTTTTAGGCGTCCCATTTACAGTATGATACAGTTTCTCGACTGCCGTATATGAAATCCCGACACCAAAATGCTTGGGAGTGTTTGTTGCCGAATCAGCTCCCGTGACATCGGTCGGGCTTATTATCAAACTCAACGTCGACACCCACGCGCGTTCTATCATTCCGTCAATCAATCACCCATCCATCCACTCTGTGACGCATACGGCTTAGCCATTCATGCGCGCCTGTCGATCGCGGCATCTATCGCCTTCATGCTATGACTTTGAGATGAAACGATGGAGACTCGTATCCGGGGTTGATGTTTTTACAGAAAAATAAATCTACCTCTGCACGGATATTCGTTCTACATAAATAAATAGAGGCCGAAACGCGGAGTTTCGGGAGATCTTGTCATGCGAGATCTGTCATGTCCACCTTCTTCACCGAGCTCATCGACGTGATGATGCGAGCACAAGACGAGTATTTCGAACGGTACTGACACCGGGCACGCGCACAGGGGCTCTGGCGAGCCCCGTCATGGGCCGCGTGCCTCGGCTCACTGACTACGTGATTTGTGTTTTGAAAGACGAAAGTTGACTTCACTTTGGTTTGTTTGTTTGTTTATGCCTATCTGCCTGTTTTTCTGATCTCGTCCGTGTACATGTGTTCCAGTTGTACTCTGCGAAGCTGGAGGGCGCATCAGAGATTTCCTCAGCTCACAATTATTCATCTTTGCAGTCTACAATAAATTTCTTTTTGGGAGTTTTGTTGAGCAAACTCAACTCTGGACGGGCGATGAAGCTGCCAGGGGCTCTTCCTCGAGCGACGAGGAGCTCGAATCCGGGAGTGCGGGCAACTGGTACCGGGCGTGGGTCCGCATGTGTCGGGTGATCATGTCTCTCCGACATGCGGCGTATGGACATTGGGGACACTTGTAGGGCTTTTCGCCAGTGTGCGTTCGCTGATGGGTCGACAAGTGATCACTGCGACTGAACACCTGTCCGCAGACCTTGCACGTGTACGGTTTGACACCGGTGTGCAGGCGCATGTGCCGCGTGAGCATATCGCTGCGCGCGAAGGATCGACCGCAGATGTCGCACGTGTAGCTGCGTCCGCTGCTCGACGTCGAGGAGGAGTTCTGCGTGGACGAGAGCTCCGGCGACGAGTTCTTGTTGCGATGACGGGACGCGATATGCTTCGCTAGACGGTCGTGCAACGAGAACGTTTGGCCGCAGATGGAACACGCATAACTTTGTTGATTCTCTTCGACGGGACTCGTTTCCGCCGAAGATGCGGACGACGCGGACGACGAGAGCAGCGGGAACGACGGCTGCGTGGGCGACAGTCGGCGCTTCATCTGGGGCGGCGTCGAATAAAACGGCGGACTAATACCTAAGAGGGGTCCGAGCTCGAACTGCAGTTGCAGCGGAGTCTGACTATAGTCGAAGGCTGTCGTCGGACTAGATGAAGTTCGTAGCGTTTCATCCGTGTGCCCGGCCGACGACGGAGGAGAGGGCGTTTTCCGGACCGAGAGATCCAATGGAGAGTCCTGAGGTGTAGAAGTAACCGACTCGAGGCTCGAGTTTGATTGATGTCTGAGCAGATGATCTCTCCGGGCGAAATTGGCCGCTAGCTGATCCCTCTTCATCAGGTTGGGAAGTAAATGCTCCAGTGAGGCGTAAAGCGGCGAAACTGCCAACGGCGATCGCATGCTGTCTGTGTAAAGCGATTTTGGCGACCAGGATGAAGCGGGTGGGGTGTCCGCAACGAATAGCTTGACATCGGATTCCGTCTTGTCTTCTGATGAGGTTACCCGATCGTCACGACGCGCCGATCTTCCCGATTTGATATCGCCACTGTTGTGACGCTTTTTCTGTAAAGAGCAAAAGAAATATGTGCGTTAGTTGCCTGTCACGGATCAGGGAGAGGTCTTCCGCTTTAGCTAGCGGAGCGAGAGTTGGGGAACTCCTCTGTCGTTTCCAGGACGAGCGGAGGATCAGGATCCTTCCCCCCCAACCATATAGATCTGGCGAAAGTTTTGTCAATCGACGACGTCTCTTGCTTCCGTCGAGGAGGGCTCGACGCTTCGTTCTTGCATGGCAAGCGCCGCGAAATACGGCTCGTAACAGAAACCGACAGCAAAACTGAAAAACCGACAAGATAAATGGGAAACGGCAGTGGCTCTGCTGCTGGGGGAGGTAGCCGCAACACACAAGTAGCCGAAGGGGCCCGTGTTGTGCCTGCCCTCAATGGCTGCTCGCCTCGCTCGCAGCCGTGATGAATGCTGTCGATTATATCTAGAATTTCGCTGTTCAGCTTCTGCTTGCCAAGGAGCTGCTTGCTCGCCCGCCGACTGACCGACCGAGCGCAGACCGAATCAGTTGGTCGGTCGGTCGGTCAGCCAGCCAGCAACGGGCAGTCGCTCATCATCAGCCGAAGACCCGAAGGCGAAGTCAATCAAGATGGCGGCCATTGCTTCTGCTTCCACAACAAACTGGGTGGGTCTTCGGTTGGCCATCAGTTGTTCGCTGCTGCCACAGCTACTGCTACCAACATGCGGTGCAGTTGTTCGATCGACCGCCGGCTCGTTCGTCGGTCCGGCCGTCCGCACGGCCAGACAGCCGGTCGGCCGTCAGTCGTCGTTCCGTGCGTCCGTCCACGCGGTCGACCACTTACAATTACCACCATGAGTTGCAGACAAACGAAGCAGCCAGCCATTGATCGAGCAAGAAGTACAACATTCCTGAGAGAAGCTCCCGCGACCAGCCCGCCCGCCACCGCCGTTTGCCCGATTCGGCTCCTTCAGCAGCGGATTCGCTTCTTCCCGCCGATCCCTGCGAGCGAATGCCCGCCCGCCGGTCCGCCCGCCTGCCTGCCTGCCCGCTCGCTCGTCATCAGCGAATTTTTCAGGCTACAGACGGAGAGAATAGAGCTTGCTGAACAAGCGTCGAAGGAGAAACGACACAAAGACGAAAAAGAGGAGAAGGTATTCTTAGACAAAGCGACCGCATAGTTGCTTCCATTGTCACTATAAAACAACACGCACTCTCGCTACTAAGGCAGCAGCCCTATGGCAATGCTGCTGATCTGCACCGATTTGTCTGCTTGAGCAGGTGACCGTCGGCATCGTCGTACCCGCAACAGCAGGCTGTAGCTGCCGCGACTGCGGGTCGTCGTCGTCGTCTTCCTCTTCGTCGTCGTCGTTCTTTCCGTGGCCATCAAGCGCGTCATTCTCGGAGTGAGATCGCTTACTCTGCGAGATCGGCGCACACTTGTTGTCGTTGTACTATAACCCATACGGCCTCAGAGCAGCGAGCTGCCGGTGCGCGAACAAACCGCCAACGAGCGGACTAACAGAGTTTAGCAGGCGCCCATATGATTTATGACACCACACGTCTCGTTTAGTAGACCAAAAAAAGTGGTCGTCGCCGTTTTGTCCCGACTCCGGAGACTCATTTGTTCTTGGGAACATTCTTCGAAGGAGGACCTCCCAATCAATGGGGTCCTTTCGGTCTCGCGGCAATTATCCCAGAGGGATCTTAAGCGGCCACTTGACGTGAGACGGCTCGGTCCTTCTGTTGGTCAGCCGACGTCTCGTCCGCTCAATCAATCGATGGACAGACTGAATTTTAAAGGGGGACGAAGATGGGAAAACACCGACGACAATACGGATCTCGAGCTAATCTGAGAATGAGTAGGGAGGCCACGCACCTGTCCGCCGACTGTCGTCGCAGACAGCCTGTGTTTGTAGCTCATAGACTCTACGACCGCTCGCAGACAGTCTCGGTGCTGGCATCAACCGTGAACCCTTTCCAGAGACTCTGGCACGAACAATCTCTCGTTGTGTACCTGAAGGAGAGCCCTCACCCTCTGCCGGCCTCGGAATTGAACGCAGCCCTGAGTTCGGAATCTCATTGGGGCTCTAGCTCTTCATCCAATGTTGACAGTATGTGAGCGTTATCAGCACGAGGCCACCCGAACTTCAGGGCTCATCTCCGATAACAGAGGTGTGATATCCCCGAATACGTCGGTGGCGGTCACGCTCTCGGCTAACGGATATCGATTGCTCCAAGGAGCAGGTTGATGCAAAACATACGATTTTCGAGACCGTCTGGCGATTCGAATGCATATGCGTCTACGTACTCATGTATATCAATCCAGAGCAGGGTATCTACTCCACTGCCCCCGTACTCTAGTTTCTCGCAACCCCTCGCGAACCACCTCCCCCTCTCTTTGTTGCAGTCTGAAGATCTGGAGAAGATCGAGGCCTCGTTGTTCGTGGGAACGAAGTTGCTTCTTTGACGGCTTTGTGTGGGTGAGGAGTTCAGCCGCCGCCGCCGCCTTCACCGTGAGCTTACTCAATGGAGGCCTTCGTACTCGGTGTTGCATTGTCGTACACTAGCTAGTATGCATACACTCTGAGAAATGAGGCCCTTCTCCAAAATAGGCCTTCACCAGCAGCTTCGTTCACCGTGGTGGAGGAGGAGGCGACGACGATGACGACTGGGATAACAGCTGGAGGGCAAGACCTGTGAATGGGGCCGCTACGAGATCACGCAGGTGGTTCATCTCGTGGGAGTCCGACTCATTCACGACCGGTGTCAAAACATGCGGTACCGTGGCCTACTGCTGAACACCTCCGACGATCGATTGCGATTCAGATACATCGGAATCTTCGAATTCAATCGAAGTGCTCGATGTCTCCAAGCTGGAAAGTATGTATCACGCCCACAACCCTTTGGAGAAGACGAGACTACGAAGAGAACGACCGTTCTCTCATCCCACAATGTCATCTTAAGAAAAAGAACAGGCTAGGCAGAAACAGCGACAGCACTCGCCAGGGAAGATCACAAGTCCCTCTCAAACGAGAAGCGGGAACGACCAGGTCGGCCCTAATTGCGGTGGCGGCGGCGGCCAACGATAATAAAGGTCCTTCTACATTCTCCTCTCGAGTTACTTCATGGTGACACGGATCATCGAGTCGGCGTATTTCCGGAATCTTGGACTCCAGATAAATCAGAGCTCTTGAGAATTCATATCGCGGTCGCTCTCTTTCCGCGCCTGATCTCGCGGCGAAGATCGAGGATCGGAAAACTATGGAGATGATCCGAATTACCTCGTCTCTGCGAATCGCGAGCCAAAATTTCCGAAATGAGGGCGGAGGGGATCGACCACCGAGTCTTCGGTCTTCTCATCGATAAACTAAAGGACGTGCAGACAAATCGGTGCTAGCTAAGGGAGATGTTCTAGATGGGGATCACTTACCGGTGGTGGCGCGCTAGAGTTGCTCAACCTGTCAACCAGGTCGTCAAGTCTCTTCTTCCTCTTGAACACTATCGATGTGTCCTTGACGTCTTCGCCGATAGCGAAAAGCTGTGTCTGCATCGGCTCTTTGTCCGATTCGGTGACTGTTTGTGAAGTTTCTACTGGAGGGGGGCTTGATCGGATGTTGGTGGTCGGTGCCGTCTCTTTTTCCCGACGAACCATGCTGGCAACCGTCATACTGAGAAGCTCGGTCGACGAGACCGCGCTCATGAGCCCGAGACCGGTGATCGTCGTGGGAGACAACGGTATGTTGAGGCTCAGATCGAGCATCACCACTCCAATTGGCCGGACTGTGCGACGACAGCGGCCGGTATCGAAGTACAGCACACGGACTTAACAACACAACGCAAGTCCCTCAAGTTGCAGCAGCGGTGGCAGCAGCGGCGGAGGCGTCGACGAAGAATGCAGGAGGATAAAGTCCTGGAATTCCTGCAAGGGTTCGAGGGTCAGCTCGATGCCAGAGTATCCGATTCACAAGGGCAGCTTGAAGTAAGTTCAGTCGTTCGGTGGGTCGATCAGTCGATCGGTCAACAATCGTCCAACGGGAGTGCTTCACGAACTCAACGTAACAAACAATCAATCAATCGAGATTGAACCGGGCTTCAGACGAAACGCCGAACAACGTGGTTGCGAATTGCCAGAGGCAGCGTTTCGACTCTAACGGGCTCTTGCCACGATCTGAAGCAGAGTTCAGAACGGCTAGAAGGTGTATCGCGCGAACCCTCTCTCTGGCGGGCGGGCTTTCTCACTCGCACATCGTTTCAATAGAGCCAGCGCGGAACGTCTATGAAGAGAAGCTTCTGAGCAGCACTAGCAACCGCCAGTAAAAGGAGGAGTTCACAAAGCAATTGGGCGGAGTTTCGCCTCTGGCTCGCTGGCTAGAAGAACGAATAATTCGAAATTTCGACCCCAGGTGGCGTTGATAGAGCAGTACCTATTACGCGCTGCGCATGTGAGGGTATCTACTTCTACCCCTCTTGCTTTTGATGTTAAGGGACTTTTCCTTTATATGATAGGGAACAAAGAGGATTTTTTGGGTTCCCCGCCGACTCGTAAGAGCTAAACATCCCGCGCGATGAATTTTCCATGATCTTCCGGAGCTCGACCATTTCCAGCAACAGACAGTTCTATCAGCGCGCCGAGCCCTTCCAAGCTTTCGCGCATATGCGCGTACTTCTCCAAGGAGCCTAACTTCGCATGAACCGTTCCTGGGAACCGTGAAAAATTAGAACTAGGGGCTGGACGGGAATATTGGGGTCGATTTGGTGATATCGATCTTCAGAGAGACAATCCAGTTATCCAGGTCTCCGAGACTTCGGACGGCCTTCGGGAGGTTTTCTTCTTGAGTCGAAAAACGTGCGGAATTCGTCATTCTAGCGCCAAGGATCTCCTCGATTCCGAAACTTCAGCGGGATTCTGAGAGCCCCAGTGTAGGCCACTCCGAGATCTTGTCCAGATTTTCCCCCTCGGAAGTGGGACTGGCCCATGCATACACTCTTGGTTTTAGGCTTCGAGATCTAAATGGTCCTAATAATCTTCACCCTTCAGAATATTGGCTCCACATAGTCCGGCTAGCAGAGAGCGGCGGTCCTCCTTCGGGAGCTGATTCCCCAATCGTTCCCAAGGGTACGACCGCTTCCGCGAAGAGGAGAGCCAATGATATTTCTACAGATCCTCGTGTCCATGCAGCGTCAGGAGAAGAGTCTTGAGAAGGATTCCCTTCCAGCTTCTCTTTTTTTCTGCCCCGAGGAACACTTCGAAGCTTCTTTTGCTTATCCAGGCGAGACGGAGGATGTCGAATACTCGATCCGCATCGATATTCTTGTGAGATCAGAGCTTCCGGATAATAGCCCAGAGGGAGGAGTATAGGCCGATAGGTCGAACTGCAGCATTTTTTCTTCTCCACGTCCGTCGTGAAATATTGCTCGATCAATATTCGGCTAGTCCTGAGGACTTCAGCGCAGAGATTGGTGAATGATTGCGCTTTTCGGACATCATCGAAGGGCTCCGTTCCTCTCTTTGATCTCGGTGACGGGGCTCCGAGAAGCTGTGTTAAGCGCTGCTCCGTCGAGGGACATCTTGACAAATCTCAGCGCTCAGAGATTTCCTGAGCGGAGCCACCGAATGGATGAAAGCCCCAACGATTCCGGAATTTCAAATCCGGAATCGAGAAGGAACTCGACCCGATCGGAATGCGACCACCCGCATCGGAATCTCGCTTCGCCTGCGGAGTGCCCACTGCCCGATCGAGGGTCGTCGCGAGCTGCGGACGGTGGGTACGCGCAGTATGCGGTTCAATATTATCATGGATAAGCGTGAACCGATCTGTAAGTCGGCTTCCGATCGCAACTCTGAGATGTCGAGCTTTAAGGAGTGTCCGTATCACACCTCGGGTCCAATTTCGCTATGTTGCGGGGGCACCCCATTCATTTCGTCCGCTCATGTGATTCCGCAATCAGCGTACCTGATTGGCGACTCAGGGGTCGTTTGAACACCTCAGCTCGAGGACCCATCCCCGCAACGTCGAGCCGAGCTCGACTTTCATTGAGAAGTGGCTCCGCTCGAGGTTCCCAGACAAGTGGAGTTCGCAGGTCGAAAAGATCTTCAAGGGCTGCCAACACCGGACCTTCCCATCGGGTCAGTGCGACGACGAAAATCCATGTCCAAACAGATGTTCCAACTTAGAACAAACACAAATGACATAGACGTCTCGATTAAATTACATATCGCGAACGCGATGACGTTGACGAGGATCTTGGAACGGAAGCTTAAGAGGATCTCAATGGCCGCGTCACGACCGAGCGCCCCTCGATCAAGCGAGAGAACGGGGTGCTGCTGCTTAACGCTACGCCGAAGTAGCTGAAGACAGCACCTACGGTAGGAAGTACCCGAGGCTCTACAGATGCTCCGAAAGAAACTCTTACATTTGAGGCTTAGCGCAACCCCGTAGACAAAGGAGTTTGGTATCGTCATTTTAGATACCATTGTAGATGTGCCATCTCGTTGTCGACGACAAGCGTCAAGGGCGCAATCTTCGGATCGCCAGTTCTGCCATGCGAAGACACCTGAAGCTCGAAGTGGACAGATCGATTCAATGTTCCTCGATACGTTCGGCCACCAATGATCTCATTGAACGGCTCACGAAAATATCTGCTGAGGAAGCTCAGACGCTCTACAGGGGTGGAGTTGATGATGCATAAGATAGAGCTCGAGCAAGTCGGAAACCTTGACGCGCTTCGAACACATACCGAGAACAAACGAAGCGAAGCTATGTCGCCGTCTATAAGTAGATGCCGACGCTGAGAAATTCCTTTTTTGGTTGACTCGCCTGTGCCTATCGGTGGTCAGTGTTAACATCAAGACTCTAATTGTTCTTGCCTCCGTCGTCGACGACTGGAAAGGCTTTGGGAGGCAGCCGGAAGGCAGGCAGGCAAGCCAGCCAGCCAGTCAGTCGGCGCGCTCAGACTACATATTGTTTCGAAGTAGTCCGCCGAGGAAGCTTCGCCGACTGGCTCTCCGGATGGCGGGCAAGCCAAGGAAAGCGTGGGTCTTCTATCTTCGGCCGAATGATCATTCGTAGTCTAGATTCGCTCATCGTACACCCGTTTGACCGATCGCGTTACTTTTCGCTATGAACAAAAGACCGAATGTCACAGTGTATGGCAAGCCGAGACGAGCTCGAAACAACGCCAACGCTCTCGGGGAACCGAGCAGATTTATCCACGTCGAGGGAAACCTTGTCAAGTCGTCGAGGGAATGGGAGTCTCTCGGTCGAGCGGTTTTCTTTTGAGACCCGTCACCTTTCTTTTTTCCTGCGAAACGTTTGGGTCCTCCGGTTTTGCTTCCGGCGCTCCGGCTGATCTAAGACTCGCAATCCGTCTCTCTCCAGCTTCCCTGACTTTTTCGAAATTAGCATGGACCTGGACACGATTCAAGACAAGCACATGAAGTGCAGTCCTCATGTACGAGTGGGGACTGCGAGCTCAGTCGATGGGGAATTCATTTTTCTTTGTCCCTCCTGACGAGGCCACGGAAATTCCTGCGAGGTGTCGTACGAGAAAAAGTTCCGCAAAACGAATCAAAGCCGCTGGGAAAACTATTCGTAGCCGCTCGAGGGCGCGAATCCGAGTTCCCACAAACAATTCGCTCACCCTGAGCATGATTCTATTTTTTCTCTTGATTCTCAGTGAGTCTCTTTCGGTGTATGCTGTCTGTCATTTTTGTCGGGCATTTGGGTGAACTGGCCCGGAAGGTGGACTCCCTGCCGAGGCTCCCGAGATCTGATGGGAGTGAATCTCTCGACTCTAAACATTCGTCCACGCAGCCATCGTACTCATCTTTGTCGAGATCGTCGTCGCACATACCCGATCCCGTAGAGCGGCGGTGGCGGCGGCGGCAGCAGCAAATGAGTTTCACATCCCGCTCGTTCTCACCATCATGCCCCCGCCTCGAGCCCGCTCGTCTGCCTCTTCGACTCCGTATGTGTGTCTGTGTGTAAGTATTCGCTGCACTGGAATGCCGACTGAACCGTTAAGAGCCTGCTCGCCGGACAGATGTCAACCGCTAAAAAAAGCTAGCATTGGCAGAGCACACGAGTCCGAAAAGCGTGGGAAGCAGCAGTCCTCTAACACTTTCGAACTTCGAAAACATACATTTCCAGCACCCGTTTACTGTTTAATGGTCGTCAGCAATTCTCGTCTCGATTTGACTCCATCGGCAGTGCCGACGGCGCGGCGGCAAAAACGCCAGCGGTCGCTCGGGCTCACGATTGATCAATTAATTGTCTTTCCATTTCTTCTGCTCGTCATTCGACAACCTCGATCGCAACAGCAGCTGCCCGAACGAGAGAACCGATGAGGGAGACACAACTCGCTCCTGAAAACCAGCTGAACCCGGACTGGTTCTGTAACGGGTTCGCCTCTGCAGAACCGCGTGGGAACGGTGGGAGTAGTAGCTTCGGTTTCCACGCGAAACACCGGAGAATCCTGTGCGAACTTAGGGCAACCCTTTGAAACCGGCAACCGCGGATCGAAGTTACTGGCAATGACAATACATACACCCTTGACCTCGGTGTCCTCCACCTGCAGGTTGATCGCTTTCAAGGTTAACGCCGCTTTCGATTTGAGAGTTCGATCCTCGCATTGGATGGTTCCGCGCACCGCAACCCTCCTTGAGGGTGAGTTTTGATCTCATCAAGCGTTAACCCGATCCGTCCATGCTTAGCGGTTCGCTTGCACTGAGCTTAACGAAAAGAGCATCGATTTAACCGCTCCCACGACTGATTGATTCTGTATGGATGATGAATGAATGTTCCTCGAATCGGAAGATTGGGTTACGACATCTTGAATTCTTATCGATGGGGCCGATTGGTTAGCATACCCACTACTGGGTCCCTGCGCGAGAGTCTCCGGGCTAGACCCAGCTCCGTATCGTCGAGAAAATATTGCTAAGCAGGTACTGAGCTCGCAGTGATAGCCTGTAGGGAGTTGCTGTTTGCTGAAGATGTTCACATCCGCCCCTACAGGTTGATCATCTCACATGATCTGACTTCCACCTCTTGGCAGGGTTTATGTAGTTATCTGCACATCTACAAGGTATCGAATGTTTAGCGGTAGCAGATTCTAATCTGGGCGTCTCGCATCTGGCCAACCAGGAGTTGAAGTCTACATGATGGCCCTGAGATCACCCGATGGAGATATGTGAGTTTGGTCAAATTAGCCGCTGGCGCCGCCGCCGGTAGTGACCGTAGTAAAAAAAACTAGTCGCTGCCTGACGACGACGACGACGGCGGCGCTGGATGGCGTCGATGAAGAGCGTCTTTCCGAACGGATGCGTGAGAAGAGTTCGCGATACCGATCAGACGGAGATACGACGCGAGGGCGGTATTTCGTCAGAATCAGCGTCAGATGGTCGCCAGCTATGGGGGAGGACTTCGACCAAAATCCATATTCAATAGCTCTTTCGAGCACGCGATGCACCACCGCCACCACCATCGAGCTCGGAGTTCTTCCGTCAGAAGCGTTTTCGGGGCCTGTGGGCTCAGATTCGGCAGTTCTGAAGCTCGAGCTCGTCCCTCTGGAGGAAACTGCTTCCCTCCAGACCTGGGGTTTGGATGTGGAGCTACGTCCATGAGAGACACAATTCCTTCAGGCATCCGTTTCGTCCGTCGGGAGTTCCGTCAATCATGAGAATGAGGGTTATTCTTCGAGAATAAAGAGAGGAGAGCTTCCGTTCATCGGCTCCGGAGTCTATTGCGAAGCAAAAGACATCGATAGCTGCGCATAGAGCATAATAATTACGCGAAAGTAAACACAATTTACTTCGGTAGCCGAAACCGTTAGGGTTGAAGATCACGCATGACCTAACGACCTGTACGTATTCCGTGTGTGCATGTGCACCTGCAGACAGGTAGGTTTTCTTCTTTTCTCTACAGTCATTCTCTCAGACTCGCCCTGAAGACGTTCAAGTTTCCTGCCATAAGTTTCCTGGCCGCGTGACGTTGTCGAGAGGATTCTTCTTCTCGTTCGGTTTGGTCTTCGAGAATCCGCTGGGTAACGGACGTTGTGAAACAATTGTAGTTTGTGAGTGTGTAATTTCGGTTCGTTTGAATCCGTTTGTTACGCAAACTCGACTTTTCTCGCGTAAACTGAATCATCGAAGAGCACGCAACTCTGATACATGCGATCGGAAAATCGTCGCTGTCGCCGTGGCTTCCGGATCCACGGCTGAGGCTCAAGCGGCGCCGAAGATTCAATTTGTCTCTCTGCTCGAGTGTCTGCCTGAGCCCGTACGCTGCGCTCGACGCTCTTCTCGAATCACGGGTTGTCACAAGACACTCACACCAAGTCCCATCGGACTCGGTAAACATCAGCCTCCCTTGAGTTCATGAGGACGACGAGAGCGGCGGCAACAGCGTCAGCCGCAACAACTCGAATGAAGAAGAAAGGTTCCCAAGATGATCGCCTTGTGGGGGTGCCGTTGTTTTTGTGAGGTACCCTTCTGTGGCCTTCTACTCCTTGCGAGGATTCGACCGAGCTTGTTTCATTCGGAGGGGCACCCGCCGGTTTCCGGTTCAGAACTTATGCAACCAACGGGTTAGCTGGTTCTCAGGGCGGCTCCCCCGAATCAAAAATCGTCACCCGAAGAGTGGAGCAGGAGCGAAAGTTTTCCGATTTTTCTGTCCCGTATGAACCCATCAGAGCTCAGGTGCAAAGATACACTCCCATACGAGTTGAGTGGGCATACCACCACATCGCGGGGGACTTTCGGCGGCCGGACGCCCGAATCGAAGGGCTCAATCGAACAACTCGACACGGTCGTCCACTGTTGGTAAACGAGCTCGACCTCGGTAGCTCCTCGAGTACTCTACGAAATCGAGCGAAAGGGGTGTGTGGAAGGGGCCCACATCGTGATCAACTAAGAAGAACCAGCGAAGTCGTCTCAAGGCTCTGAACCAAATACACTGTCGGTAGGATCTATGGGAATGGATGGATGGAAATGGCTGGGAATAGCGAGCCGGCGGCGGCCGTGTTGGTGGTGGTGGTGGTGGCGGCGGCCGGAGCGCCAGGGCAGCTGAAGTAAGAGGGCCTCGTCGGTGCGCAGGTGGCGTGTGGGAACAAAAGACACAAACCCTTGCTTGCAGAGCAGATCCATGCATGCGACGAGGCTTCGCCTGCTCTCATTCATTCAGCCATTGATCTTTCCTTCATTGAGAGAAGATGGTCGCTCCAACTCTTTCGGAGGCCTCCTCCATCCAATTGAGAAGTATTCATAGCAAGCCGAACAAGGACCTCTCTCGATTTCTTGACGACATCGATACCGAAACCGATAGGGAATATTCGAGATGATCCGACCGACTTGTTCGATCCCCGACTCGGTCGGATGGACACTACACTGGAATTATTTTCCCCGAGCTCTCGTCCCCGACGGTTCGCGTAATAGCAATCAATCGTGCAACACGATTAACTCTGATAGACTGAGACAAACGAGCGATTCGGAGATCTGATAATTGTCGAGACGCATTGTGCGGAGACGAATCGTCCGAAGCTGTCGGGTTACACCCAGAAATAACAAATTTTCTTGGCCGTCCCGGTGGAAGCCACTCGCTCGTGAGTGTTCGCCAAAATAACTCGGCGAGATGTCTTATTTCCCCGGTCTATTGGTGGAAAAAACATGTTTCGGGAGCGATGGAAACTCATCTCCACATCGAGGTGGGTTTCGAAGCGTGAATGCATATCAGGAAGCAAAATCAATATGGTGCATGTGCTTGAGGGCGATGATCTCTGATCTTCATGGGTGGTGTAGAGTTGCCGAGACTTCCCGTCACGATCTCGCGAGGACGAGCTGCTCACGATTTTTAGACGCTAAAACACAGTCTCCGACATGATTTACAATTCCATGTGAACGACTCAGGACGCAATTGAGGAAGTGGATCTTGTCTTGGCCGAGATCGTTACTCTTTCACTTTCAAAGTTATTTGCCTCCCAGCGATGGTGTGTACCTCCTGTCGAGAAACGAGCTCTGAAGTTTTATACTCCAATGAAGAACACACCGCCTGTTTTTCTGTTTCCGAATTGGAGGAAATTCTTGAATTCATAAACTCTTTATCCTCGATTCAATTCGGAGAGAAGCCGTGGAACGCCCCCCTCGACGGCGACGACCAGTTCGCATTGGTCCTACCACAAGGTGACAGAAGTCCGAAATTCGCGCAAGACAAAAAGTCGTGCGACCCAAACGCTTTCAGGAACAACCGGTAGTGGGAACTGAGAACGAGTTAGTCCTCTCGTGTTTCCCCGTCGCCTACCTGCCGCAATCCTTCGAACAGCGCTACCGCCTGGATTTCTAGGAATCTTCGAATGCGCGCGTGCGGAAGAAAATATGGAGTGTGTGTAAAAAATTAAGTCGGCCGGATGCGACAACGGAAACAGTGACACCAGAGACACCGGGCGGCGCGCGCGTCGCTAAAAATCATCTCCGGTCAATCAGAGCCTCGCCGGTCCTGCCCGGCCAGATCGGGCCCAGCCCAGCACGAGTATGTTTTGCAAAAATCGTTTCGAAGGAATTCTTTGAAGTTGCTGCTCCTGCCTAGCCGGTACATCCGATGACCTTGTACGATTCCGGTTCTCCTTCCGGTCAAGATACTGGCCACTGTTACGAGCGAGAGCACCCTGAGCCTCGAAGAAAGCGAGAACGGCAGCAGCTGTGCCTTACGGCTTCAAGGTTGTCCTCCGGAGGTGACCGATGCCGAAACTGGGACAAAGTTCCGTCCACCACCGGGTCCGCAGCCGACAGCCTTCGTCGGATGAAAAATGCCCGCAGCCGAAGTACAACAATTTCTCGAGTGTTGGCGATCCTGTACAACTCTCGATACGTCATCAGCAGGGTCTCAGCTGCGGGTCCTCTACGCACTTCCACGCCCGCGTCGACATCTGGATGGAGGACTTCCGACACAATTCGAGATCCGGAAAGGCTCATCTACCTGCCAGGAGAACGACGGCAGGAAAGACTCGTTCGGTACATGATCATACCGCAGTTTCGTTCTGAAGGGGGGCACGCAACGCGTCTCGGTGCAGGGCTCTTGGATCTATCCGATCAGGCTCCATCGTTTTCGGATGGGAGACATGCCGACTAGCGACCGGAAGGTTCGAACAATTTCCGGCCGAGCCCCGGCGAGAAATGAGATTTTCGCCACTGTGGTCATCATTTGAATAAAAGTCTCATCTTCCAGCTCCATCACCTGTTCTGGATGCGTTCCCCGCACAGTGGTCATCCGACCTTGGTTCTCAACCTCGTCTGTAGTGAAACGGTTCCGGTGAGCGACCTTGACAGGTTCATCGCCGATGTGTGGGAGAATGCGGTGTAGGCGAGCAGAGCCTTGAGCTCAGAAGTGTGGGAATTCGAGAGACCTGTGTTGTGAGGCTCGTAACTACCGGTATGCTCGCTCGCTCGCTCGCTCACTCTATCTATCAGCGAGGGGGTGTTTTTAGTAGGGAGTCAACTGCAGCACACAGGGGGAGTAAGTGTGGGAGAATTTTAAGTGTGTCGGAATTTGGACGGGTTGATGCTGTGCTGGTAATAGTCTGTAGTCCGTCCATGTGAAAAACCGTTGTCGCAACGCTATCGCCTACAGCGACATCGAGGGCACCACGAGCTCCCCGAACGGCTCCCAGTGTCACATGTTGCCCCCCTCACGCCATCGTTGTCGAGAAGTTGGTCGGAAAATGGGGACGTTCGAAACGAGGATCGCTTCCCGGAGCAACTTCATTCGACATTTATGTTCCGAAACGATTAGAAGGATCTGAAGTGGAATGCACGTCCAAGGGTAGTCTCCCACAATCAGACCAAAGCGCGAGATGAGCGGGAAGCCCGAGACGATTCGGTGCGACTCCCGTTTTCGACTTGACCACGTTAATCTCCGATGGGCTCGCTAACCAACTCGTTTCACGATCCAGAAACGAGCGATTCATGGAGCTGAGAGACTTGAAACTCTCTGTAGATATTTCGAAGCTCGTAGCTCCCCCTCTCGTCCTTGAAAAGGTCTTCCCACGCTGCTCTTCGGGATAGCGCTCTTGTTCTTGCCCACGAACAGGATACACCTCTACATCCTGAATTGATGGTACAATACCTCTTCCGCATCAAGTGGATAGATAGCGGAATTTGTCCCGGGAATCAATGCATGGTGCCAGAGGTGAACAACGCCTTCAGACAGACCAACCCAATAGATTCGCTCAGGGTAGTTTCGAACTCTATTTTTGAAGTTCAGCTCGAGTCTCCCGCGCAGCAATAAGGAAATGGAGGAACATTGTGCGATGTAAGCGCAACCCGAACAGGGATTCTCTTTCCGATCGGAAAATGGCCTCGACTCGATACGCCTTCGAAAGTCGCACCGTTCTCACTCAGATAGACAATCGCTACTAGTGACACCAAAACCGCGCCGGACCCATCCGAGTCGGTAGATTGTATCAAACCCCGGACTGGGACCCGGACAAAGTATTCGTCTATCTCAATATAGCGGAGGCCACGGCACTTAATTAATCTCGGAAACTTCAGCGAGCGCTGCGTTCACCTCGCTCGTCGCGAATTAGTTCGGACGTTCTGGATTTCTAGAGCGGATCGAAATTCAAAATCACCGAGGAATTTCGAATATCGAGGAATCTTCCCGATGGAAACTCCCGATATCGTTCTTGAAATCTCAATCGAGTGTTCACAGCAACTGTCTTAATAAATTCACACATTTGTTCTAAGGCGTCAACACAGTGGCATTGTTCGACGACGGGAATTTATAGCCACGGAGGTAGCCGTAGTTATGTGATCAAGTTTATAGTTCAACTTCTTGCAGCGTGTCCGCCCGCTCTCCTCGGAGCGCCGCTCTCTTCGGCTGCTTTGCACCGGTTGCTCTAGTGCAACCGGCACAGAAGGTACACCTGCCAGGGGCCGATGCAAGAGCTGCAACCTGTCGGATGCCTCAAATTCCATTGACGGGGGCACACTGGCTGATATCGGCGTATCGATTCGCGCACGGCGCCGATCGAGGCGGATATCACATGTTAGGGGTGATTTTTTCTTCGGTGGTCTGCCAAGACTCACGACGCCGCGGTAGAATCTTGACGTTTCCTTTGGACACCGCGTGGACGAAATGACGTCGACTCCATGCTCGATATTATCAGCATTGGCCTCCTCCCGGAGTCGGTGCCGCTCACTTCCGGTCCGCGATGCCACGGAGTAGGCAACAAAGACTGCATTCCGTTCCCAGGCCTTCCGCCCCCTCTGCGAGCTAACCGGCTTCTGGCTGGCTTGCGAGCTTCTAGTTTTTTAGTGCATTCCTGCTATTCGTCCGACTACTCAAAAACAGAGGTACTGTTAGACGAGCATCTAATGACCGGGACAGCCAGCCAGCCAGCCAGCCAGTCAGTCACTCACTCACAATGATGACGAATTGCGCAGATGCCCTTGGGGTCCCAGCCGTTAGAGGGCACTAAGAAAGGCTCCGCGACATATCGCATACAGAAAGACTTCTGCTCGCAGATGTGTCCGAGGATATTGGACGGGAATATTCAGATTAATTGCGGAAAGGAGCATGTTCAAGCGAGCGACTCAATCGACCAACGCAGTTCTGAAAGTCTATACGGGGTCCGAGGAAGGAATATCTGCGCCCGGGCAGATCACGCATCGCTCGAAAAATTCTGCAATTCTTCGTCATGGCTATCGCGCGATACTCTGCACGCGGACCGGGGACCTCAGCTGGCTCCCGAATTCCCCCAGAGGCGGGGCATCGTTGAAGAATCTCTAGTCAGGTTCCCTCTAACCAGTTTTTTCTGATTCTGCTGTTGGTGCGATGACCACACCATATGGTATTCGGCCCTACATACCGGTGCATTCCTGCCGCGTTTTTAGATGACTTGCAGCAAGCGTCTGGAATTCGAGCCATTGTGATCTTGCGCAGCAGCGGAAACTCGCGAACGTCCGGCATGTGTTCATGCCTGCCTCGCTCAGAGAAGAAGGTTGAAATTTTGACGGGAAATGAATAAGAAAAATCAAGCCCGGATTTCGGCTGTGTTTTTTGCACGATCGGCGGCAGAGTTCGCCTTCAACGGGTTATGGCAATGGGTTACCTCACAACCTAGCGGCAGCAGCGGGCAAGTCTTGGTTCAAGGGCGTTCC
The DNA here is from genome assembly GCF_000255335.2 of Galendromus occidentalis. Classification (NCBI taxonomy): domain Eukaryota; kingdom Metazoa; phylum Arthropoda; class Arachnida; order Mesostigmata; family Phytoseiidae; genus Galendromus; species Galendromus occidentalis. Next base: position 469,957 of record NW_003805458.1, read on the forward strand.
CAGGCATGCAGAGCTCGAAACTCTGGCGGGCTCTTCCTCTCGTTGTTCTTGCAGGTAATTTCGCTGGCATTGAAATTTTAGACCCGAAGAAACAGCCTTGAAGTTCTTCCGGGTCGAGGCGGCGAAGGGGGTTACATCACGAGCTACCCGCAAACAAAACGGATGTCCCACGAAATCCTTTCGAGTGTATTCGCATATGGCTGAAGGTCAAAGCCAAAAAAAAGAGCTCTTCTGGCAAACGACTCCACATTATGCGGAGGCAGAATCGGTCTTTTTTTAATCGGCACTCTTACGGGAAAACGCGCTTGTTATTGAGCGGATGCCGTGTATCGGCTGGATCGGATATAATTCCGACGGATTCGTGAATATAAAATCCCGTTATACTTTCCGGGGGAAGGACAGGGATACGATCCAAACAGCATCTTCACGATTATGCAACCGTCTATTAGATTTACTCTCGAGCCGGGGGAGGTGTCCTACATTTTTTTGAGAGACGGCTCAAAGTGACAGTTGTGCCCTAGAATGTCCCGGCCGATGATGAATCAGGCGAATATGATTTATCTGGGACAACTCGTTCCCGCTCATAGGGGAGAAAACTCTGAGTATCAACCGCAATCAAAAATGCGAGTTTGCTTTTCAATGCTGAGCTGCGCGAGATAGATCTCGGGTTTTGTAGACGATATTGTCTGTCGATCCCACTCGTTTTGGCATAGTGGGTACAAGCTGGGGAAACGAGCATATTCGAGAGGCAACTCCCCGAAGTCTTCTAGGAGTTTCCTCGAAAATTCTACTTCATCAAAAAGATTCGAAGACGCTAGATTGAGCGTCGGAGTCGGGAAAGATGAACAGAAAATCGCTCCCGCTCGAGCGCTCGTCCCATGGTGACAGAAGAGACAACCTCCTGATTTTTGTTGATGACGCTCATGGCTGAAGTAATTCAAGTCGGAACGGCATTCTCACTTCTCGAAAACTGCACAGTCCGAGTTCCGTTCACACGCCCGAAAGCTGGTTCTAGTTTAACCCAATTTTGAGCAACCAACTCCTCGTTTGGGAACCGTTATTGTGTAACAGGCTCTAAAGGTTCGTGAAGGCCGCTCCGCGCGGCGCGCTCCGAATCCCGGTCCCAGCTCGAGCTTCAGAAGTCTAGCGTTCCGACGCGCGGAAGGACTCTCAGTACCCAATTCCCGCGCAACGCAATTCCTTCGCGAAAAAAAAACTAGGAAGATTAGCTTTCGCTACATTAGTTTGTCCGAACCAGTTCAGAACGAACCTTGGAGCAGCCGTTTCAAAGAACTCCTAAATTCGAGTTCGAGGAGATTTTTGTTAAATTTACGGCTCGTGGGTGAAAGGTTGACCCAGTTAGGCGCCTGCAATCCGACCGCAAGAGTCTGTTTAAGCACGACGACGATGACTGCGAACGAATCATAGCAGAAGAGTGTCATGATCAGGCCGTGAGAACTGATGCTTCCGGAATTAGAGTCGACCCGTTCGGGATCAGTGGTCATTTGTGGGACGGATCGACGACGAGGCTGAGGATTGGATACAGCCTCTGCATATTCCTCATCAGAATCTCCACTCCTCCTCCGGGAGAATTTATTCGAATATGAGAGATTCCGGCAATTCTCCTCTGTACGGATAGGAGATTGGGAACTCCGCCGACGAACACGTAATGGCCGGCCATAGGTTCTGAGAGATCCCGTCGATTACGTTCACTGCTTCAACATGTGATACTGCCCTAATTTTCTCCGTGAACCTGGTCCTTTTTCGGTTTCAACGATTGACCGGTGATCATCGCAGAGTGTCCGATCGGACAGAATCAGAAGGGCCTCCCACGAAAACTTCCGTCGACGCCGGGTTTCTGTCTGATGAGTTTCGCTCAGAAGCAGCCCACGATAATTCCTGGCGAGCATTCCGTGCTACGCTACCGAACGGCCAAATACATCGCCTTCTTTCCATCACCCTTCACATTAATGTTTCGCCTTTTTCGAATCATAAGCGAAAGTCTGTCTCCAAATCTGGTCACGGCTTTTCGAATTCACGTCGGAAGTCGGACAGCGTTCCTCATTTCCACGCCTTGGGCCGACTCATGAGAGCGATAACTTTCGCCGATACTGAGGGAAATCGGATATGCGGTGGATAATTCCATTAGATCCCAGGTGAAACTCTCATGAGCAAGATCTGCACCTCCATGCAATAGAACGACATGGGGATTGAATTAAATCTCCTCTTCTGAGGGATGAAGATCAGATGACGGAGTTCCATAAAAATATCAGAAAAATATCATCTTGCATAAACTCGAAACGCGTTTCATAAATTCGTAAATATACGAGCCAGAGTCACGAGTCCTGACCGGAGAAAATTCTCGTGAGAGTCCGCGGTCTGAAGTTCATCCATAAATGGACTGAAACCCTGCCCGAAGCATCACCGACAGCAATATTTCAAATATTAGATCGAAGGTGTAGCCCATTAGCACCATTTCCTTCGGGCAGGATGAGGCTTCACGAGAAAGTTGCGAAGGAAAAATTCATCAAAAGAATCATCTTCAAGGGATGTGTCAGCTGGCCGATGCGGACTCCAACGGTGGGAAGAAGTTGGCTCGTCCGCTAGCGAAGCACTCGAACGAGCGGCTGTGAAATCTGTACACTGCTGTCGATCAGAAGCATTCTTCATTTCTAATTTTGTGTTTCAGTGCCGTCTCATTTTTTTTTCGAATGGGCATCAGACTGCTCTCCGTTCTCTTCGACATCGAGCATCCGAGTACCGATGCCGTTTGTGCAGATCCAGGCCTCCACTTTCTTCTACGGAGATCGGTCCTCAACTCAACTTCGATAAATTGAGCGGGGGGATGTCGGCAAAGGTGAGAGTTTGGTAACAATCAGGACGCTATTTCTCAACTCGGTCCACAGGATTCCCCGCGGAGTCCTGCAGTATGGAGCGAGGCTATGCAGTCATCGGCCTCGGTTTGGCAGGAGAAGGGGCAAGATGGGCCTTCCGGAGCTCCATCTGGGGTGCTCGTCAAATACCCGAAACCCCTCGGGGTTTCGCCTCCATCAGCACCCCGTGTCTGAAGGGGCTGCTGCTGCTGCCACTACTACCGTCTATCCATCCATCGGTGCCCAGCAATACTTTCTCTTTCTTAGCGATCTTGCTTCGTTGTTTCTCCCACTCTAGGCTTGATGGTCCCCCGCTTGGTCCCTCACTCGGTCTGCCGGTTCGTCGGTCGGTCGTTCCGTCGCTCGCTCCCTCCTCGCCTCCCGTTCCCTCGCAAAGGATTCTTACTCATGGTCTCATCCATCGCATAATTCGCAACCTCCCACCACTGGGAGCGCCTCCTACCCGTGCACGGCTCTATCCAATGGAAGTGTCCCGTCGTCCCACGCCGACAATTGGTGGTGCGACCTGGTGGGTGGACGTCTAAAATCACGTTGGCCGACGTCGCCGTCGTCCGTAATGGACTGCTTTTCAAGTCGATTGAACGACGCCCGAAGGCGCTCTAGCGAGACCGCGCGGTCGGCGGGGCCATTTACCGCCCCGATGCATATTTGTAATAAAAATAATACGAGCAGTGAATGAACACCGCGTAGTGAACGCTGGATCAATGTCCGAGTTCCGCGCGAAATTTGGTATCGACGAGAAAATCAACGCGGATCGGCAACATTCCCTCAACGAGGCGCGGCATCTTCTTCAAATCCAAATGAGATAATAAAAAAATACATTGGTTCCGCGAGAGACGTCCAGGAACACTCTCACAGTGAGATTCATGCACTGAGCTCAATGCCTGGATAAGCACGCCCGCAATGCGCTGCGACGGCGGTGACCAGCCCCAGAACACATTACGTGCTCGCGGAGGCAGCTCATTTTGTAACGGACTCGACTTCCTCGTTCGCCCGTACCTTGGGCTCACGGCCTTCGGAGGTCATCCACTCCAACGCACCACGTTTCTAGATTATCACGGTTGATCAGAATAATTGCTACTGAGCCAGCATTGATCAGATGCCCTGGTCTCGGTGCTCGTTCGCGTCAAGAAATCCCTCAAGAACCCTGGGTCGCGTGCACTTGAGCTAAACGCACTCTCGTCATGCCATTCGGTTGACAGGCCGCTCTGTTGAAGGGAGCAAGACGATTCTAGGTTGAGACTGGAGTTCGTTTCCTTGTGAATACCCTCCGGAGTCATATATTCAGATATCACACCGGATTTCTGATCCGCGAATAGCGGATTGAGAATTTCGAGCACACTACAGTCGAGGCGATCAGCCACAGAGAATACTTTCGATTTCCATCTGGAGCATCTCTCTGCGGTCTACCGAGATCGCAGACTCGTAGTGGCAGTGGTCATTCACAGATAATAGAGAGCTTAGACGTGCAAGGAGACATACAGATCCGAAGCGTGCTCAACGAAGGTGGTCTCCGCATCGCAAACACCGCTGGGAGGTCTGTCGGGATGTATTCTTGAAGGCGCTACAAATTTCGCATTGTCAAAGTATTCGTAACTGTCTTCGCCCACGACGACAAAAGTCAGATGGATCAGAATTGAAGGATTACGGAAGAGAAACGACAAAATCGGATTGATCCGAATTGGAATCTTTTCGCTGGGCAGAATGTGGTTGTAGCTCTCTCCCACGGCGACCAAGTCTGCGGTTTGCTGCGCTTCTGAGCTTACGCCAATCACTCTCTCGATCAGACCTAAAAAAGCGGCCATCATCTGCGCTGTTACGGAAGACGAGCGCGTTCTCTAGCGGGGCTGCACATGGCTGCCTGCCGGAAGCGTGGAGAGCATCCGTTCAGCTTTCCGGGATGCGTGAATGCAGGTAAAAATAATGAGGCGCATCTCTTCCAAATGCGGAGGCTCCACGTGCTCACATATGGGAGGGACGCTCATGGAGTCACGAATTATCTGTTCCCAAAGTCCATCCACAATCCTCATCAATAATATGTATCCGAGCGTTGCAGCTCATTGTGAAATTATTTAAGCACGTAGAATATTTCCGGAGCTTCGACTGGAGTTCACGGGAGGAATCGAATTCCCCGACTCCCCAGCTTCCATGACATCCGAAAAAGCTCGCTCAGTAGCCGGGTGCTCTGAGATGCCCGCTGACCGGAGGAAAGCTGTCAGATTACATTCTCAATGTTAAAAGACACTCGCGAGTGAATTCGTTCAACAGACGGAAGGCACTGGCGGGACGGATAGCAAACACGCACAAACGCAGAATAGAACTCCGACCAGCATGTCGGATTCCTATCGAGCAGATGCGACGACCTCAACATTCGAATTCCGAGCCCAGAGTTCGAGCCGATTCTTCACAATACAATGACTCCGTGAGGGCTTCCGTCGATCGAGTTAAATGGCACTGGCGAGCGAGCATTTACGGCACGGCTCGAGCGCATGAACGGAAAACGCTCCCGGAGCATAGAAATCAGATGATCGAAATCCACAGTACGGAAAAAGCTGCACGTCAAGAATCTGTCTCGAGCATTTATCGACACAGCGACGGTTGGCTCAAGTTTTCGAAGAACAGAGATCCAACCGGGGTCGAGGTTTCATAAAATGTTCGCATCCTTCGCTCCAGCCGTCCAATGGACCGAGAGATTCTTGACACCGACCAACGCTTATTATCGATAGACGCAGCGCCATCAGGAGGCACAATGCGCCGCTCAGAAACAATTTCCAGACTCCATGAACCTGTTGTCGCCGTCGGTTCCCACCACACGAGTGCGGTGCATAGCTTGCATAGCGGGCATTGTGGAGCAACCTGTTCTTGTTCGACCTCTTCTGCATTCCGCTCTCGATGACCTTCTGGCGTCTCGACTGGAACCTTTGCTCGCACGACTGCAGTGGTTCGAAGATAGTGCCCGGTCGAAACACCCGGAACAGGGACGCTGCCCGAGTTCGTCCTCGATATCCCATGGCGACCAAGCTACTCACAGCCACCGCTGCTTCACGCATCTCCAGTGGAAAAAAAAACTTCGAACGAACACTCCCCGCTCAGGTCGTCGACAATCACTCGCAGAGCGTCGAAGTTCTTTTCGAGCGAGAAATTTTGGGTTGAAACTCGATGTCGAGCAATGATCGCCAGGGCTCGCGTTCACCGATCGACGTCCTCCTTCCACCCCCTCGATCACGCCTCCGTCGCACAAGAATGGCACAGGGCAGCGAAGCAAACACAGAAAATGCTTCGCCCTCTACAGAAGGTCGCCGAGTCCAAGTGAACTCCTTCTGCAACCTGTCTCGCGGACTTGCATTGTTGTTGTTGGTGTACTGGTCGGTATCATTCCTCGCATACCCATGCAACTCCCACCACATGCGCCTGCGAGCAGTCTCCGCTTTCTGAGTCCGGTGTTTATCTACCCGAGAACGGGACAGCGGAAAAGTCTTCCGCGATCGCCTGAAATCTCGTCCGGAGCTGGACGAAAGGGTGTTTGTCCCCAAGACTCACCCTGGCAAGATGGCGGCCCACGCCGGCACGGATGAAAAATTCGAGTGTGATGATTCACATCGACGTTCATCGCTTACTCACATTGTGATCCGTTCGAGGACATTGTCACTGAACGAGCACACGTTGCGCGCGGAGAGCGCGCATGAGAAGCATGGTTCCAGTTTAAAGACCACTGCCCATGGGAACCGAAAGTCCAGAATTCCACGAGGCCCCGACAGGTGCTTCGAATAAGCAGACAAGGTACATTCTCAGACGTCATCCGAATCGCAGCGAGGAGCAAGAATAATGAGTGACTGACCGACTTGTTCCCTCCATCGCAAAGTAAAGCGCATAAACAAAGCTCGGTGTCAGCCTTTCTCTCGCGGCTCCGGCCTGTGCTACTCCACCGAATCGATGTACAGAACATTCTGATGAGACATATGATAGAAACATGAGTGACGATAGAGGAAATAAAACGTGGCTCACATTTTGATCCTGACGAGCGGCAGCACATGAAACCGAACGATCGTGAAATCGGGAGTGCGATCGTCCAACGTCTTCTTCGCATACAATGACTACAGCTATGCTAGTTGAGCTTCAGGAGAACTGGCGCGTGCCTGTGTCTTTCCCCGTGTCAACCCAGACCCAGTAGCCCACTCTATCCTTCCCTAGACCCAGGCTCCTCCCATCCTGAAGTCTCCTGCCGTCAGCCAGCCAGCCAGCCTGCCATCCTAGCAGCTAGCTAAGGGGTAGTTTTTAGTGGAAATGACCGTTACCCTGGCAGAGGAACTCTTGATTCTTCACCCCTCCCATCCTGCCGCTGTTGGACTCGGCCAAGGCAGGCGAGCCAGTCAGCTAGACATACGAACGAGCGAGCGAACGAACGAAGAAACGAACGAAAGATTCAGGGGTTACAAATCGACCGAGGTGACCTTGGACTCGCGTGCCGAGGACTGCCCAGCTTGCATAACCGCGCGGGGAACCACCGGAGAAGATCATCGAAAGCCGGCTGAATCTTCGAAATTCCACAGCAAATAATATTCGAGTGTTCATTCTTTATCATTCGTCGTGTCGTTCTCTTGATCTCCCGTTCGAAACCATATGGGGCCACGCCTGATCGCTGCTCCCAAAGTTTTTGAGCGCAGCTCGGAGTCGTGATTGAAATTGATGCAAACTCCTCGTCCGAGGACATCATTATGATTTCTTCTCCTCTGACGTTCTCAGAATCTAGCGGCACAACGCTGAAGCAGACGATGGGGACTGTCGCCGCAAAGGAATCCCTCTCCGGAGCCACCTTCTCGATTCTACCACTGTCCCTCACTCGAAACGTTCTCGAATTGAATTCTACGGGATATTCGTCGCAGTCTGTCAGCTCTCGAATCGAGACGGCCCGCCGCCGGCGCAACGTGTGGGTCCTGCTGACACCAAGGGAGGGAGGGAGCACGTCATTCCGAGCCCGATCGAGGCTTGACGATGTTGATTTTCCTGTCACAATCGCAGACTCTCTGAAATAGACCCGTCAGTGTCGGACACGCCATCCTGTCGATGGTCGAGTTCTCGGGGACGAGGTCAGAGGCTGTGCAAGACCTGCACGCGCCGTGCTCCGGAAAGCGCTCTCACACCGGAATACACTTCGATAAATTGCAGAGGGAATCATCATTCAGCAACTTTTGGGCGTGTCGTTCTGGACGTTCGAGACCGGACCCGGTGAAACTCTGGGCTCGACCGGAGCATCTTTCGCGATAATAATTCTCGTAATCCCACATTTCCTGGACAGGATGTCCACTCAAGTGCTTGTTGGGAGACCACGCGCCTCGCCCAACAAAAAATTGAGGAAAAAACTGCGTCTGACACCACCGCCACGGTCGCCGCCGCTGCTGCTCTTGTTCGAGCGAAATTTGAATCTCTCTTCGCTTCGGACCCAACGCCCAATTTTTTGCCTGGCGATTCGCTGTTGTTTTTGCAACGATTCCCTCTCTTCGCCAAGGCACGCTTACGCATACGGCTAATTACGAAGCAGAGCTCGGGATCTCGATAGTTTTCGTCAAGGATAGCCGCGTGGAGGTCTCCGATTGCCAAGCTTGCGATCTCCAGCACTGTCTCTTGAGGTCGAGTCCCCGAAAGCCCGGAATCTATTCGACGCGAAGTTTCGTATCGACATTATGGTGAGTCGAAACCATGGATTCGACTCTCAGAGGGTTCGACTGAATCAGAGTCCATTCGGAGCGTTGTCACAGAACGATGTCTTTCCGACGGTAACGGGAAAGGTACTCGCTCTGATCCGAAGCAGTCTGGTAACCCGGTTCTCACGACTGCGCAACCACCCCCGGTTTCAAAAATATCCTGCTCAATTCTGGTACTCCTGGATCCGTTCTGGGGAGTCTCGATGCGAACCGGTGCCTTAGAGAGATGGTGGAGCGGGTAGGACTGTGCCTGAATCACAACCTCATCCTTCCCGGTATCGAATGGTACAAAGTACAGTCCGCGAGACGCCAGTCACCTCGATTCCTGTCGAGGAAATTTCCCTCCGAAATCATAGGCAGAGAATTATACGAGGAGATAAATTTTGTTCGGCGTTCGAAGCTCTCACAACCGCTCCACCGTCTCTAATCATAATGATTTTGGAGTAAAGCATCTTTCGGGGGTGAGAGATTTGTTCCCACGCAGCCGGTGTAGGCGGTCGAGAACAGAGTGGGAGGGGTAGGCGGATGCATATGTGCAGGAATGAGGGGTTGGATCATCTGCTGAAAACAAGTGCACTACTCCTACGATACAGGTGAATGAATGGCTTTATGTGGCTCTTGAGGATAGAGGCGAAATTGATTTTGAAAATTACGGAACGATGATGTCGATTGGATCGTGAGCGAGAAGATCTAGAGGTGCTCTGGGATGTCTTTGATTTCGGATGGATAAGAGATTGGACTAGTATGTGGAAACCACGATCGGGCATACAGCGGAATCGCATACCGATGACGGAGCGAGCGTAACTCGCGGCCGTGTTTGGGAGCGCTCTTCCTTTTCCGACTAAAATCTTGATCCGTCATCGCAATCGGAGCAGAATGTGTTTAATAATGAAAGCAACAGAGAAACTCCGTTACAATGGAGGTGATCATTCAGGGGTCATTTACATAGTCCAAGGTTGCCGTTGTGACCTTGATCATGTAATTTCTCCAGGAGACAGGCTCGTTCATCCAACCGGATGTCCTACTATTCGACGGCTAGCAAACTACCGAATCTTCGTCAGAGGTGACGGATTCGGAATACGGTCAGAAGCCGGATTTATTCGTTCATGGTAGTTCGCTCTTGACTTCTTAGGCTCGAATGATCACATCCCATGGCAAAATTATTCCCGAACCACAAGCTCCTCGAAGACGACCGCTGGCTGATCTCGATTCGGCATGATTCCGCGATCGTAAATCACCAAGATTGCCGAAAAATTCTTCCGGGTCGAACTGAGCTCGTCCACTCGAAGGAAAAATAAGAATCACCAGGCTGATGACGTACTGCCAGATGTCCATCGTACCGGGAACATGCGTTCGATCGATCGATTTCCATAGATGACCCCATGTTGCGCAACAGAAATCTAGCATGAGTTTATTCAGTCGCACTTGGCACTCTAAGGAACTTTCTGGTAATTTTGGCGTGCTGACATAGCTTTCGCTCAGATGGGATCCGTTCGGGGCGGGGAAGTGACTCTGGTAGGTAACGGTGATTCGAGACTTCATTGTACGTCTCATCTTCTGCCCGGACTGATGCAAATTTCGGCCGCCACCTTCGCACCACCTGCTAACCTCATAACCTCAGAGAGCGGGACCGTTCTACGAGGAGGGCTGCTGTGTTTTCCTCGAGAATTTCAATAAAATTATGAATCAGTCCTCGAGTTGGAGAGTCGCGGCTATCTTGATCGAGCCAAAGCTCGAATTCAAAAACATGTGCGGCCGAAGATGTCGAACTCACGCACGGATCCCAGAACCGACTGCCACCGTCTTGTAGGAGGATACGAACATGCGCCAGATCAGGTAGGTCAGCGGGTGTATGTGGGAGAAAGGCCTCTGTCTCGCAAGCGAGCTCTCAGTTGGCTCCTACCTGGCAGTAGTAGCCAACCTGACCCAGACCGTTATGAGGCTCCAGCAGTCGACCCAAATTGAGTAATGGGGTTACTGGAGTGGGTGAACCAAAGTTTAAGCTCCTCCATCCTCGTCCGCTGTTGCATCATTTCGTTGCTCATGATTTGAACGAGTTGTTCATGGTACGTGTGCGCGTGCCGATGCATTTACGATCGGGAGATAATTGTAAAAAGTTTCTTTTGAAGAATCGGAGTCGAGCTCGAGGAACTCGAGACAGGAAGAAATTCCTTCCTCATCGACCGAGTGAGAATTTTATGTGGGTTCCTGGAGAAATTGAGCGATGCCATAAGGATATCGTTTGAGCTCCGTTCTAAAAACCTCAAAGAAAAAAGCGGAAGCAGATTTGGCGGAAGGACGCATCTGCTGTTGAAGGGTTGAATCGCTCAAGGAGGGTGGGGCCCTTCCACATATTCTTGCATAAGCGTTATACAATTCCAAGGACGCCCAACGGTGAATTGCTCTATTTCGACGAGTCGTTCGAACGAAGGAGCTCGCAGCAAGGAGTGGATTGCCAGGCAACGGACTCACTCAGACAGTGATCCAAGACCCTGGATCCGTGACGTGCGACTCCCAGCCTTCCCGCTCGATACGGCTGACCTTCCCGAGGGAGAATGACGTCAGACAAAGTACGTCATCGGTTTTCCCTCGCTCCTTTTTGAAAGGGAGCAGGAGCACGTGTCGGAAGCCGCAGGTGGTCGCTGCGAGAACGTCGACGACACGTTGATATCACATACGTGTCATAGTCACGTCGCCAGGACGTCTGCCATGCTTCCGCTGCAATCCGTGCTTACGAAATAAGGGCCCGCGAATGGGTCCAGAGGCGTTGTCTGATAGCATGCTCGCGATGAGCTCGGGACCAGTTTTGTTTTCGCCAACCTTTTGCTCATGACCTTTGAACTACGGATGGGTCCCGGTCAGAGCTCCTGCGGGGCGGAATTCCCGCTCTTCCATGGAGCTCGATCTTAGTCCCGGACTCGCCACGGAACTCCCAGGGAGGCAGCTGCCCCCTTTCCTCTCCTTTATTTCAGATTTCTGTACGCCGACTGCCGACCTTTCGAAATACACGGAAGATAGGAGTGCTCTGTCGTGATAAAAATGAGGTTGGCAGCGACAGCCTCGTTTCAGGCTATGCAGTGGTTCCGTGTGCCGACTGGATGGGTGTGGAGTGTTGACGACCTTTGGAACAACCAGCCGAAAAAAAGGTCTCGCTATAAGGGATGACGACGCTCTTTGCGTGCGCCATCAACACACCCTCCGCCCACATCGCGTAGTCTCCTCGGTGACCATCCAACCAGACGGCTAATCCCATCAGCGGCGGCGGCAAAGAAGACGAGGAAAACATTCGAGGAAATACCGGGAACCAACCCCACCTCGATACAGTCTGTCACTGCATGGCTTGCGGTGTTTTCCTAATAATTTCTCGCTGCGAGGCTAACAGTGTGTGCCTGATAATGTCTCTCCGCGAATGCACACGCTCAAACATCACTGAAATTTGAACGGACAGAAGTGTGCATCTCGAACAAAGTCTCTCCCGCTGCCGCGGAAATCGCGACCCGACCGAGACAGACTCGGGGGAACCGCATTCTGCCCTCCGCTCAAGATGAAGCCGGGTGGCGTGAAATTCGGTCTGATAGCCATCTTATTGAAGGCATCGGAGTGTGAATGAAGCCCCGTACACTTTTCTTCGAATTCCTCGATCATTTGTTTGAGTGCGACCGTACCCCACCAACCTACATCTGGTGACAGTTCCGTCCACTGAATCAGTTGCAGCAAAGTCGAGAGATCAGGTTCTCGTTTAATTCGGACATATTCACATCCTTCATCCAACGTCAATTGAGAACCGATTCGTCAAAGTAGAAATTATTTTTCGATCGGTCTATTCTTACATGTCACCGAGCAGAAAAAAAGTTTGGAGAGCGACCGTCTCGTTGGTTGGTAGGATTGAATCGATCGATCGCTGAAAGCACGAGAGCGTATCTGAGACCGACGTCAACGAACGAATGAAATAGCTACTGTCATTTCGAGAGCCGAAAAGCTTGTTACAATGTCTGCCGATTGAATGATTTCTACGCTCGATCTAAATGTGCCCCGAAGTCCGCCCACATCAATTTGACGTCATTGGAGGGGCATCGAAGTCCTCAAGTGGCTTCTCGTCGGGACACAATGCCATTGTAGCGTGTAGTATTCAAGCAGATCGACCAAGCCGGCGGGAAGCAGTTTAGGTCAGCTCTCGGAGGAAACATGATTGCAATAGACTCTTCCCGTGTATCGTACAGAACGAGCGACCGACGCAGACAGAAACACAAAAAGACCGGAGTGCGAGTCCGGCGTGGCGCCAGCTCGAGCGAGTGAGCATTGTATTCACGAGCCCAGCTCGCTAGCCGGTCCGACGGCTCGACGCAGAATACAGGAAGAAGACGGAGACGACAACGCGACGAGAAGTGCGATCGACAGAGCAACAGAACAACTACTCCTCCACATTTTCAATTAGACCTCAACAAGTAGTCTCGGCTCGCGTTCCGAGTGGTATCGAAGTGATTCTAATCTTAGTACGCGTTTGTCGTCCTCGTATTGCTGAGGCTGGCTCGGATGCGTCCTGGATACGACGCGACGCCTCTGACTGACTGAGAAAGGAGCGCTCGGTGTCGCACGACAATTTCGTTCTGGCAGCAATTTTTCCGATTTGAGGAATCGTCGTGGAGAGGAACGAGTCCGCGAGAGTTGCGATCCGTTTGAGGAAGAGCCCATCCGATATGAGCAAGGTGGAGCAAGCCAAGGGAGACCGCCGACCGACCGATCGCACGCACACCATGAAACTGCAATAATGGCGATCGCGAAGGTTGCAATGAACGGAGAGCCGGCCCGACTCGTTTGCTTACTCACGTTTATTCCTCCCCCGTCATCACCGAGCCCGGTTGTCACCGGAGCAAAAGGCTTGTTACCGTAATGGGGCCAAGAATAATTGCGTTGAATAACAGAGGTGACAAAGACAACAAAAGCCGGGCTATATATCTCTCTCTTTCCATTTGAGGTCAGCCTCGAGTGACTCTGCCGCGACGGCGGCGGCGACGGGAGCGGTATGTATAGCGCTCGTACCTCCATCGATAACCGCTTGCGTTTTCGCAGGTACGACCATTCGTGCGTAGATACTGAATAAATAACTATGAAATATGAATATAAATTCAGTTGATGAGACTGAGAAAAAAAGTTCGCTCGCCGTCGATGCTGAACTCCCCGAGAGATCACGCGGAGAAGGAAATTTAAAAAACAAGCTTAACTTCGAGAATTGCATGTAAGTTTCGTGGCCGAATCTCGGATCGGTTTCGATCTCGTGGGCGCTCTAACGCTTTGATGGGATTCGCGCGACAAGTCGAGGGTGACGGGCGCTCGCCAGACAAAGTCGTTTGTGTTGTCGACGCCGAAGTGAGTTTGCCGTCGGCGGAATCGCCACAGCTCGTTGTGATTTTTCTCTCCTCCTAGCTGTTGATTGTGGCTAAGCAGATCATTACGATCGAGACCGCGGTTTCGTCTTTGAAGCATTCTCTCACACAGTTTCCTTTGAGGTGCTACGTTGCAATCGAAGCGAATCGGCGGAACTGACCGGCTCCTACACTCCTCCAACAAATGGCGAACACATGCCGCTTGGTCTCATGCTCCCAAGCATACATAGTCGGCATTCCTGCGGTCGCTGCGAATTTCGCCCGAAATTGGCAGTCGCACTCTGGCCCGGCTACTTTTTTTGTTGTTTGCAATCGCGCGTGCAAGCTGTCACAATCGCTCCGTCGTCGGAAGACAGAACGCTCAGGAGTCCCATCGACGGCGCGGCGAGAGTTGTCATCGGGCTTCACGTCAAGAAGCCCGAGACCCGGCAACTTCCCGCTTGCAGCATGCGCCCGACTGCGATTTGATGACAGGGCACTGCGACTTGATGGCAACCATCGGAAACGCCTGCACTCACCTCAGGGTACCTCGGAGCATCCGGGCACAGCTTTGCTGAACTTGAAAATCCTTTTGCTCGTCGCTACAGTCTCGTTGTTCTCGAAGTACGTCATTTTGTTGTGGTGGTAGGCCGCCGGTGAGAACCACACGGGCCCTTAGACCTACTTAGCCGGCAGGCGCCAGAGGGCGCCACGCGCTTGCAAGAGATTAGTATGGGGTGAATGGGTGGGTGGCAGGAAGAGGGCTCGCAAAGGTTGCTGGGCACGAGGGGTTCACGCTCTCATCCCGGATCGCGCCTCCGGACCTGCTGCAAAACCAAGGTTAATATCGACTTCGGGCAAACGAGGTCAAGCCGAAAGATGCGAGCGTGCAATCCCACGCAACCCACCGATGCCTCCGACTCTCTAGCGATTGCACACTGCCGGCCGGCCGTACAGGCGGCAGCGAACGCAGAAGCCGACGGGCGATGTCCACGTCCTCCGTCTCTTCCCCTCGCAAAGGAAGCGGCCGAGCCATGCGGCCATCTGTAACACACTTGTTGTTCTGTGACTTGGGTCGACGACTGCAATGCCATCTAAATGGTAATGATGCCCGAGGGAACGCACGAGATGAGTGAGGTAAGGGACCTCCGACTGGTCAACCTTCCGACCTCAATCAATGCTCGGGCACGACGTCAAAGTTGCAAGCGCCCCCGTCCCGCTCTGCGGGTATCAGTTAAAGTGCTTCCGCCCGACCGCTGACCTTGCCTCGCCTCTGCCGGCTTTCCGGGAGATTCGGGAAGTCCGCGGCCCCCTACCATTCGCGCAAGATGATCCCGAGCTGAGAATACGAATTCGCGGTGCGGATACCTGGTACGATGTTGAACTGGATCGGCCCCGCAGAACCGCGGCGGAAAAAAAGACGTGGCGTCCACACACTCACGGAAATCGTTTATGGGGATTTAGAGAGTGAGGGGACACGGGGCAACGTAGTCCTCAGGCCATCAAGCCGCGACCCGACATCAAGGTCGCTGACGTGACCGATAGCGAGCTCGCTCCAGCTCCGTAATTAAGTGCTGCTCAATATCTGGCGCATAAAAATAGCGGAACGACGTCGCATGAGAAACGAATTGAATTGCGATTGGCCACTGATGCCATCCGACAGAGTTCCTCTTCCTCGAGCACGAGCATCATTTATGAAACCCTGGTCATGAGGAAGATTTGAACAGATTTGGATAACACGCATGGGAGTGTCGCCCGAGAGTGTCGGATGAGCCGAAAGATTCGACGCGATCTTCGATCGCGGCTCGATCGATGAACAATATCCTGTCGGGACACTCCGACGGACACTCCGAGATTTCTCATTCATTATCATTCCGTAATTATGCGCTGGGCATCCGGCTATCGATTGTTCTCTACAAAGTCTCGATTTCCACAGAAGCTTCTATGGAAAAGATGTCGAGCGGCAGGGAATTTACAAACAAGCACGGGCGGAACCTCACGGGTCATCAACGGAAATTGATAAAAACTCGATCTAGAAAATAAATTCAGAGCGATTCGAGAGATGGTCTCGGTTTCTCCTTTCTCTCGTTCAATTCAGACTTTCGAAAAGCGCAGCCCACTCGGTGTATTGATCATCAGCGGCACCAACGTGGTAGAAATGATCCTCTCCGAAACCAGTCGTCCAGGATCCGTATGTCCACCCTCTATGAATTGCGTTCATAGAATCCCCTCTATCCACCCTAGTTCTGGGCACTCGGCAATCGTCGATCCGATCCCGAGAATCGGGATACGTTGGAAGATTCTATTGAACATCAATATCCCTTCCCTCCATCCGCTCGATCCGCCGCCGCTCCAGTCGTTTTCGGTGGACAGCTCAATGAAGCAGCAGAGTTTTCGTCTAAAACTTTTAAATACTCACCCCTCCTCAAGCAGTCCGGCCGGAACCACACTGTCCTTGGTCCACTCCCGGTGTATTGTCGAGTTTTATATCGAGATCGCCCGTTTCTCTCGCTCGCTGTTGGCCTGCTGACTGACTGGCTGGGTGGCTGGCTGGCTCGTCCAACACTGTTGTCCATTTGAAGCAAGCAAAATAGCCGGCGAGCGACACCAGTTGTGCACCGGCGGTGTGTTGGCGGAGCTTGCGCAAGAGCAGCAGGATGTCTCTGTGTCCTCGAAGTGGCCGGAACCTCATCCGCCGGAAGATGAGGCCAATAGAACATGTGCACACTTAACATGTTGCACTAGCACGATCCTACTCCCTCCTGCGTTTCTTAGCTGTGTTTGAGGAGAACGCCAGAGTTCCTTATCGCTGCACAGCTGACGCTGCGCGCTCGACTCAGCGTTTCGGCTCAGTTACGCTGGATGAGGATTGTCTTCGAGAGATTTTATATCCGATCCCCTAAGCTGGAGATATTCAAAGAGCATTCGCTCCCTGTCGTGTTCGACTCGCTTCTGACCCAAGAATCGCTCATCTCGTTGTATACGCTGAATCTGATTGAAAACGTATTGAAATGTGTTCAGCACGTACTCCCTTCGGAAGAAGTGAAGTTTTCGTCTTCCCGCGGGCACTGTGACTACTTCGGCGTTTCGCAGAGTTCCCAATGGCCTACGCACTTTGGGATACAAGCCACCTCTTCTCGGAGAGAATTTGGAGTGTATGTGCGGTCGCTAATAATAAAGGAGCAGATCAATGAAAAGTGGTGAAGTATTCGCAGAGTGGGTACAGAGTGGCCCGACGCCGCGCTTCCGATGCTGCTGTGGCTACATCCATCTCAATAACCCCGTCCCGTGCTGCAATAACTTTGACCCCGGTTTGACCTCCGATTGGCTCGGAGGTCTCGTCCGAACTCTAACAGTACCTTCTCGGTACTCGTGGCGGTAGCGGCGGACGAGCTCGCGCGCAAACACACCCTTCGCAAGAATGACTATCCGTTATCGGAGTGACCGTTGTCCCTCCGGTCGAGACAACGACCCTGAGAGCGAGAGGCAGAGATACTTCGTCTCCGCCTTCGTACTTATGGGTACACATATTCAACTTCACCCATCTATTGGGGTCTCGAGAATCCCAATTCGATTGAATGTCGAGCGCCAGATCTGAGATCGACATGCACATTATGATGAAAATGGGAAGAAATCGCCTTGAATTGATTTTATTTTTCGAAATCGAGCTCAATGAGGTACGGAGATTAGCCGTTATTGATTACCTTCGGCGTTTTCGCCAAGATCGGACTATTTCCGCGATCAGGAAGTCAGGCTCAGAATCCTTCAATATCGATGAACTTGAAAATTCAGATGGTAGGCACGGCGACAAGCCGAAGTTTCGGCGGTCGTTTCACGGACGAACTCAAAACAATTACGGATGGCCTGTGTTCAGGTGGTGACTCCATTTGTTGTTGTCGTTGTTGACGCCGGTGGCGTTGGGGACTTCCTTTCTCAGGCGTATGTATGTACATCGGTCGAAGACGGCTGCGACAGCGGGCGAATCTCAGATAGGCTCCGCGTGGGAATACTCTCCATCCAACACCAACACCACCGCCGCCGCCACCGACGGCACCGTTGATGCTACGTCGAAGCCCCCGAATGAAGTCGACCATGTTAATTGCCCCACAAGTCGCACAACCCCCAGATGATGGGAATCGGAACGGCCAACGTTCAAATCGGGGAAACTAGAATGGACCGAAGAAGAACATTTTCTCACTTGATGTGCCCGTGTGAGTAGCTGAGGCCTCATTGCATCGCCTCAATCGTAGAAACCGTTGGAATTCAGAAAAGGCCATTCCCAGTAGTTTTTTTTCTCGGAGATGGCGTCCTCCGGAATCTATCATCCACGCCGTGATCGATTCCGTTACCTCTGAGGATTCCATCTGGGTCGGTGTCGCTGATCGGCCGCGGTGTCCGTCCAGCCGGGCTACACTCAGATCGTACATCTGATGAGCGGATGATCGGCATCGGTCCCGTTCCCAGGAGTTGAAGGCAGGCGGATGGATACTGAAGAGGGCACTAGCCTTGAATTAGCGCGGGCAAATCTGACCGGAGCAGAAGGGAAACGCGCAGTTACTACGCCTTCGTTTGCCGATCTTCCCACCACGAAAGAAATCTCTCGCTCTTTCGAAGTTGGTGATCCAGTTGGCTCCGCCGTTTTAAGACAAAGCACCTGGCATGTTAGCAGCGGCGGCGGTGGCGGCGGAGGCAGCAATGCAGTTCAGAGGCAGCCGAAGAAGAAGAACAACAACAGCAGCAGCAACATCAACCAGGGGCTCTGTGAGAACTCTGCCAGAACAGCTGGCAATGAAGAAGTCTACCCGCTCGCCTTCTGACTCGCTCGCTCGCTCGCTGACCTGGCTGCCTCAGAAACGAGGAACGTCTCCGCAGTTGTCGTAACAACTTACGTCGCGAAGAGGGAGTGGTAGGTAGTAGTGTTCCGTGTTCTACTCTTCTTCGTGGAGCGGTCCTTCGTCATCTTCAATGAACGTACTTTGTACGATGTAAACGTCATGAGCTCTCAATGGCCTGGTCGCGTCTTCGAAATACACCGTAAACCAGCGGATCCGACGCAATAATTCAAGTCGCTTCGGCAACCTGAGAAGCTCATCTCCAAGTCCCACGATCCGATTCTTTTCTCTTACTTGATGCTTGCTTCATGCCCACCGCTTCGTTCTCTCCTTTTATGAGCCGATCGTTCCATCGAAGACATCTAGGCACGACCAACTCTCATCTTGTATTGGACTGTACCTCGATCGAACTGACGGAATATCCCGCCTAAATATCGAGTATTTCCTCAATCTCCTGAATCCTGCCGATGAGCAGCCCCGATTCGTGTTTATGTTTATTCCCGGGAAATTCCGAAGTACCAAGGGATCTCTGCCGTTAATTCCGAACAGCTCCGAAGAATCGAATACTCTTTCTACTGATGGAAACATTTTGGCTTCCCCCACTGATTCGCAGGCTTTAGGGACATGCACAAATCTTTTGT
The DNA here is from genome assembly GCF_000255335.2 of Galendromus occidentalis. Classification (NCBI taxonomy): domain Eukaryota; kingdom Metazoa; phylum Arthropoda; class Arachnida; order Mesostigmata; family Phytoseiidae; genus Galendromus; species Galendromus occidentalis. Next base: position 489,389 of record NW_003805458.1, read on the forward strand.
ACCGCGAACGAGACGGGATTCACACGGGGGGATATATTACTCTGAGATCCCGAAGAAGAACTGTCGGTCTTTTGCTTCGCCTGCTCCTCAACTCAAGGATTTGTTCCTCGCAAGTTCGGGGAGGATTTCCTGTATTAGGAAACTCGTGTTTCCTTCGTCATCACGCAATCCAACGGTCCCTTCACAGAAGAGACCCGAGGGGAATGAGCGCGACCTATACGGAGTATGGCAACGCTTTTCCGCTGTGTCGGGAAAGTGAAACCGACAAACGCTGTCGTGATCTCAACAGCCCAACGGTTCATACAATAATTATCGATAGAGCCGAAAATCCCATTGATTGCCCACGTTTCGCGAAAGGATCCCTCATCACACAGCCATTCATCTTGATGACGGACCCTGGAGGAAACATCCGATCTGGGAGCATGTTCGGTACACCGATGCCTCGAAGAATATGGGAAGACACTTTCAAGCCTTCCGGTTCTTCTACCCAAACGACGTTTTTTCAATTCCAAAGGTGATTCGCGTACTCGTAGAGGTCCCGAATATCCGAGAAAAGATCGAGGGAAGCCAGGAAGGCGCCGGAGCTCCAAAGAGACCTCGCTCTTTTCGGATTTGAATTGATGCGGAGACGCCGAGCCATGTCGGTCGACTTGCGCCTGAATGGGCTGGCGGATGAATGAGCGTATGTTTGAAGAGGTGAGTGCTCATATCTTTGGCATATCTCTCGCATATCTTGATGCTATCTGGATCTCAAGCTGACGAACCCGCATGGACTCGGCGCTCAGAAACTCCGCGATCCGTCTAGACATAACGTAATCAGACCACGCTCGAGGAGCAGTCATTGAGCCGTTCTGGTACGATTTCAGATACTACTGCTTTCACTACGCGTAGTGTATGAACAGTGATCCGCTACAGGTCGAGCGTTCGGTCGCCGTTGAGCTCGTCACAGGTGTAGCCAGAAATACAGACAGTTTTACGCACACACTCACTCGGGAAGAGCAAGGGGCAAGAACAACAGATAATCAGTTGAAGAGGCTAGTCGTATGAGTTACTACATAATGTACGCCCCTGTGAGATGATGCACCTGTGACGACGACCGAGATTACGGGATATGGTCAGTGGACCAAGCAAGAGGCGACACTGATGTGCGTGGTTGCCTTCGGGCAAACTTAACGGACAATTCCTCGGAGGCCACCACAGCATGAGGGAGCTTCGCGGCGAGTCATCGCACCGCCGACACCGCATCAACGGGGTGAGGTCTGGAAAATGAATTTCACCCGGTAGGCAACAGACCTGCGAACGAGGAATCTTCGTTCGGACCTCCCGATGAAATCTTCAGTTCCTGGAGTTGTGAATGCCGTTTCACTCACGGAAACGCGACGCTCCCCCTCATGGGATGAGTCTCCGCGGGTAATTTCGCACAGAACGTCGCCGCGTCGGGATAACCCGATCGCGAGAGAGGAAGCTCCCGGGAGAAGGTCGGATGCAACTCATGGAGGGTGAGCGCATTGACGATCATTCAGTAGCTTCGCTGTTGGGTGGATGCTCACAAAGGTGACGGTTAGCGGTAAAGTGGAGCAATTTCGTAGCTGACAACGCCGTGCTCAGGTCGTAGTAGAGTGCGTTCCGTTCGTGACCTGTCGTCTCTGTGCAGCTGTGACAGGTGCAGTGGCGTTACAGGTGAGCATGACCTGCTGATGAATGTTAGAAATGACTTAGGGGGCACAACCTACATCACGGCAGATGCTAACGGGATGATAGGGGCACTCTAGAAGGATGAAGAGTCGAAAAGATGCCGCCGGGGGCATGAATCGACGGAGCGCTGAATCAAAGAAGGTCTCTCTTGTTTTACGTTGCTACCACGGTCGGTGCACGTCGGCACAGGTGGTCAAACGAGAAGCATCAAGAAGAAGTCACTAAGTCGCGCGATTCCGCGCTTAGCTCCTGCCTCCGGCGAAATTGCCCTCGGGGAATCGACGTTGACGTCGGGACGTTTCACGAACTTTGATCAGACCAAGAGGAAGGAGTTCGGTGCTTGTACCACCAACTCCGGGCGATCTGCGCGAATCGAAGCTCGGCGGTTCGGCACGTCCCGAGGCAGGCGTCGCGGAGCTGGGTTTCCGAGCCAGCTCAGACAACGTCAAGAGTTGCCAATTACGGAACGAAGGACGCAATTATCAATTTTTTCATTTTCTGGAGGTTTAAAATGATCTCGCTCCGTTTTCATGGGCAGGTTGAAATAACACTAATCGGAAGGCCAGGTGAAGCTCGCATCGTGTCCTCAAGAACGACGTCGCAGACTGCCCGCCATTCAGTCAGTTTGTCCGTTCGCTGCTTCGTCCGTCCATGCGCCTGTCCGTCCGTTCGTCTGTCCGAATCGGGTAGGGTGTCAGGCCGGCACGCGCCTGCAAACGACGTCTCACCATCTGCCGTAGATCGGAACTTCGGCATCGATAGACGACGGCAACCCCCGTAATGACGATGATTTATTTATCGGTCCAGACGGAGACCGTTGATGCAGGTGGCTCTGTGGGGTCGCTAACAGTAACTGGAACAAACACAGTGCGCGTAACGAAGTCCTCCGTCGAAGACTCCTTGCAGAAATCATACAAATATATCTCCTCGTCCAAGAGAATAACTTCCCAGCCGCATCCAGTCGGACAGTTCTGAAGTACAAACCGAATCCCCGTCGTCAGTGCCGGTGTAACCTGCAGCAACGAGGAGCGCTCCACCCCGGCACGAAAAAAACTTGGAGACACAATATTTTGCATTCGCGTGAATTCGCAATTACAGTACTCGCGCTTTGGTAAAATCCCGTACCGAGTCGGACCGATTCGGGAAGCTAGGCTTCCTAGACAATCGAAGCTGCGAGGATTCGACGACAATAAATTGGCGAACACGATGGGATGTTGACTACGGAACAACTCGTTGAATCCATCCGGCAGATGCGATTTTTCGGAAAAACCGTTCGCACCTCGTCCGAGGGATCGTCACCCTCACGGTCTGGGTGATCAGCTGCAGACGGTCACCATAGACATCGTCAGAACATCATCGGCGAGCAGCGGCTAAATTGCTAGTTTCCTCTGGTGAACAAGTTTCAGAATGATTCGTAGCCTTGTCCCGTAAGATTGGCGACCCACCCACAACAGATGACGCCGAACCCAAAGAACAAAATCGTCGATCGTGGGGCTCTGTCGCCGCCGCTCCAATGACGTGAATGACAAAATTGGACTCGGTTGTTCGGAGAAGGCTCCTTGCGGTCGACTTTGAATTGGCTCAGCGGTTCTTTAAGCTTATCCCTGTATACTAAACGGATTCGCTCAAGAGCTGCTCGAATCGAAACCGAACATTCGGGGAAAATCAATCAGTCGCAATGCATTCTACGATTCTGACGTCCGGAAGAGAATCTAGACGCTAGCTACTTAATCCGCTATGCGCTTCGTGACTCTCGAATTACGTTTCCCGAAAGAAACAAATGGACCGATTATGCGCGAACTCATCGAATCGTTTACCTCCTCGTCGACACCGCATCGATCACATACGAATCCTTCCGGAATCAATACTCGAGGGAATGCGTCGTGATTGGCGGGGCATACGGTCGGGTCACGTCCTTGCCGTATCGAGAACACATTCTACGGATCGCCTTTTCGCTCCGCCGATTAGAGATCGTCCGGATTCACGACGAGGATCGGCTCTTGGTCCTCGGGAAGCCTTACTATAGGGTTTCCATCGATCTCGTGATTGAACCGTAAACAGAATCAGAAATCTCTGTGGCGTTATCCGATTTCCTCAAATTGATATTCATCGAAAATTCCATGTGGATGGAAGACCACCCCGAATCGAAACATTCATTACTTGATCAATCGGTGTATACATTCGCATCATCCCCTTCAGAACCCTGGAAATTCCATGTATTCAGCTCTCGAGCCACTGCAATCAATTTCATGCGACGTTGTCATCTCAGATGATGATACGCCTGCGCCGTTTTCGTGGGAAGAAGCTTGGACCGAGAGCCAGAGACGAGTCCAGTCTGAAGACGTGGGAGAAGAGACTAAAGTGCCGCTCGGCAACGAAAGTTCTTCGTCAGGCTCCAGTGCAAAGACCGTTACGAAGCTCTAGACGGTGGAGACCCTTGCCCCCGCTTTGGCCCCTTCGCTACGCTACTGCATGACGATCTTCTGCCCTCAACGGCTGACCGTTCCCATAACTTCTTCGCGCACAGCGACTTCTGGACTGGCTGGATATCCTTCGTGGCACGTTGTTTGTTATTGCCGCTAGAGTCGCCGTTCTCGACGTCGACGAAAACTCCGTCTTCGTTTTGTCTGGCAGATCAAGCAGCCCGGTCGTCCCTCGGTCCGTCTGTCCAACAAACAGGCGGGCAGGCAGACAGGCCGACCGACCGACGATGGTGGGGGCAGATGCGGACTTCACCTGGCGGCTGTCGGACAGGAAGAAGACACAGAAAGGATGAGCCAATTAATAGTACAATATCCCGAACGGGAGAAAGTGGTTGTCGAAGTCTTCTCCGACGAGGTTTTCATTGTACACGTAGTTGCCATTTGACGACTCGTAGATCCGGTACGGCGGAGCTGTTTTCTCCGGAGACATCGTAAATCTTCCGGAGCTAAACAAACCCATCGAGGGAAATATGCTATTTGCTAGGCAAATATCAGGCACCCAGAACGTGCGATTGATTCGGCAGTTTCCGTCCCACATTCTGTCGCCGCGCTCATGATCTATCACAATCGAGATCTCTATTTGCGTGACGTCGAATTCGGATCGAGAATACGCGAGCGGAGCATACGACCGAAGAGTACAGCTCATCGGAGACGTTCCAGCTCCGAGCTACGAGAGCGACGGGGATTGCGTGCTGCGAACGGATGGTTCGAATTGAATCGCAGCTGTATTCTCGTCTTAGCTTCCCCCAACGTCAAGTACGTACTTCCACCACGGCCGCGAGTACTGCTGTCGGTGCTACCTTCTCTACTGTAACCAGTATCACCATCATCATCATCATTGCTTGGAGGAGGGACGAACGCGCCAATCACCTTCCGCGTTTCGTCGCTGTGCGGCGGGGGCGACTTCCGAGCCGGCTGTTTGCGTCCAGCTGTCTGAGGAAGCTTCAGGTTGAACCGCTTGAATCTCGCAGCTTGACTGAAACCAGGCCGAGCGCGTGTCGCGGAATCATGCTAAGTGCGCCTCAGAGCGTACGCTCACCGTGCCTAACCGCGGTTCGGGGATGAATGAGGCTCCGAACCTGTACACGTTGACCCACAACGGCTGCAGCCGAGCTAATCGTTCCACGCGACGGATAGAAACTTCGATCGCGCGCCTCAAAACCTGTAGCTCAAGTGGAGTCGATTGATTGGACTTGAACACCGCTGTATGTCGTTTGGTGGCAGTTGCAGTCTCGCGACGGACGCGTCTCCAATTACTCCGAAGGTGAATTCGGTGGTGGCTTGCGCGACGTATCCAAAAACCATCTGCTCGTACTTCTCACATCCATGTAGAACAGAATCGTTGGGTGCTAAATGCTTTCGATTCGGACGCTTCGGATGAATTTATGCAAACACGAGTTTCGATCCTTCGCTCGTTTCGCCTCGCACCACTCAGCGTTTCGCAATCCATGATACCCTCGTTCCGTGCCGAGGAGCTTTTGAAACACCGAATGCTTGAGCACGAATTTATGCGCTTTGCATGCAACGGGATAGGTCTGCACGCAAGAGAATGTCCAGAAGAAGAGCTCGGACGATACGAGTCGATCGCTGAGACGAACGAGCGATCAGAGCTGACTTGACCGCACGGGGCAAATGAATTTCTCGGAATTCCACCTAATAATCTAGAGTCCAGGCCTCGTTGAAGAATCCCGACATTTTCGAGAGGTTCTCTGTGTGCATCAATGCTACCTAATCGATGATACATGATGAATCATCATTTTTCATCAGGGGACGTATTCTCATACGGACGGCGAACTCCAAAAGACGCTCACTCTGCGGGAGAACGGGAAAATTCACGCTAGCTCTGATTGAGGGGCATGCTCGAATCGCCGGGCATTCCGCTATTCGGGAAGGAAATCTTCGGGAAAGGGGAGGGGGGGGAATGCTAATAAAAAGAGGAGAGTCGACAGTGCCCCTTCCGACTTCCAGCTGAGCACCAGCTTCTCTCATTGAGGAGTGGAGCTCAAGATAATGAGGGAGAAAGCGCCCTCTGAGATTATCGGCGGAAGTCCTTTTTGTATTCGAATCAGAACCTGATCGCGAGAGTCAGATTAGGTGGCAAAAGCGTCTACTGCGCTGGAGTCGCCTTCAGAAACGTGGATAATAATCAATTCCAATCTCGTTGGAGAAACTGCGAGAAACAAATGGACCGATTATGCGCGAACTCATCGAATCACGACGGTCATGCTCCGAACGGAGGATTTCCTTTGAGGCAGTGTGATATTTAAGGGCATGTCATTCGTTCAAAGGAAGCAAGCTTCATACAGATGCTTACGAGCTCCCCCACTCCTGCTCGATTATATCGTCAGCTCATGGAGACTTTGCCTGGTTTTCGGCGAGCTCAGAATATCCCTGGAGTCCCCTGTGATTCAACAGTGAGTTTCGTAGACTTCGAATACCACGCTCGCTCATAGCCTGGCATCTATGAGGTTCCAATCCCAAAAATCCGCATGAGATATTGCTTGAAGAGCTTGTATGAGGTACATATTTGATTCCACTCCTGCTTGGGGAATCTCCGGGCTCGAAAGCTTTTCGCGAACGTGACCGCGGCCCCGAAAAGATTCGGGAACGTTGACACGCCACCACGTGACTCGTAGATCGCGAGACAGCATGGGAGAGACCGCGACCATGCATTCGAAGAACATCGCTCGAGAAATTCGGTTGGCCCATTTCTTCGTCATGCAGATCCGAGCTCACAGGTGCACATCGTCCCTCATCGTGACCGCGGAAGGATCGGAAGGATGTCTCGGATGAGGCATTCCTCGCGGAGCGAAATCCTCGCCACATAAACTTTCGAAGTAGAAAAACGACAACTCAGCATGTCTCCTGCTACACGACCTATACGGACTAAACCTGAAACTATAACAGCTATTGAATCAATGGACGGTGGATTTTGAATCTACATCATTACATCACCAGCGGAAGCGGCGTAATAGGCATGCATGATGAGGCTCACCGCGAGCTCGACACCCCCACAGAGATCGCTCAGTCTCCGCGCAACCCGTTCGGAGTCGCGAATTGTCTCGATCCTCTGTAAAAGTGTTCGACGAGTCTCAGAAAGGTGATCTCGAGGTGCCGCTCGCGATATCGCCTCGCTCCGCCGTCGACGAGATTTTCGTTCGTGCGGGAGATGAGCGCAAGATGAAATAGGGCTCCGTGGTGGAAGGCGACGCTGAATCCATGGATTCACAAGAACGAGAATATACAGCATCTAATAAAGAAAGCATACCTGCAGCCCAATCAGAGCTTCTGAGAAAGAGTGACATTCATACCGGAGGATCCATCTGTGTATGGATCGGCTCTCTCCTTCCTCAAGTCTCAGTACGCGGCTGAATGCGTGACATTGACGACGAATAACGAATAAAGAATTTTCCGAATAAAGACGTCTGTAGTCCTGAGGATTCCGTACGCGTACTCAGCCTGGAGTGTAACCACATTCGTAACCGCGTAGCACCGCAGAGAAGCTAGTGCCGTGGAAGGCGATTCGAATTCAGCGGAGCGACGTAGGACGGCTATCGGGAGCCTGGGGGTCGCTATTTACCTCGAGTGCGTTTCGAACTCGACTCAGATAAGAACGTTTTTTTTCGTTCGTCCTATGGAATCTTCGCCGTCCGAAGTCGAGCCAGTTTCCAGTGTCGCTACCCTAGCTCCGGTGAACTTCATCCACCACATAAACAATTATTTTCTCGTTTGCGAGGGATCGAGTCTCTCCGTCTACAAGGATCGAACGCTCGACTGTGTAGTCAGTCGGCAGATTCTCCACTCTCAGAACGTCCATGGTATCCGATCGTGCGCGAAAAGTTCCGAAGAGGGAGATCTCATCTGTTATGGAAGTCGCTTCCTCCAGCGAATCGAGCTCGTCTCAGAGGGGAATTCGATCGCTGACGTACAAACAAAAGGACCATCGATTTGTGTAGGAGACTGGATATGGGATCTCAAAGTTTTCAACGACTGCGAAGTGGTGCTCGTCAGTCACAATCGGCTGATTTTTCTGGAGAATGGAACAGTGAAAGGTTCCACGGATTGCGCAATACCCTGCTTACTCTACTCCGGAACGATTGTGGCTGACGAATCGGATGAAATTCTCGTCGCAGCCGGGACCGTTTTCAATGAGGTGCTTCTTTGGAGCGGTCGGACCGGCGAGGTTTGGCATCGGCTGAAAGGCCACGATGGTGTGATATTTTCTATAGTGATTTCCATAGAAGAAAACTTGCTCATCTCTACATCGGACGACCGAAGTGCGCGAATCTACAAGTTCGAGAACAGCGACTTCAGCCGACCCAAGACAATCGCTCAGGCGACAGTCACCGAAATCGCCGCCTGTTACGGACACTCGAGTCGAGTTTGGAAAGCCGTTTTCTGGGGCCGCGCGAATTTCGTGACGGTGGGGGAAGATGGAAACCTCTGCATCTGGCGGGTATCCGACGGGAGTCTTCTTGCTAGGAAGCAGATGCCTTTCAAGAGTAGCATCGCATCGATCTACATCCACGAAGATCTAGCTTACATAGGTGGAGCGCACGGCTGTTTCGCGGCCATAAACATCGACGAACTGAACGTAGAAAACAGGAGCAAGCGTGCAATAGTCACACTACCGTATCTCGGAGCGTGCGGCGTGATTAAAAACGTGACAATTGACCGAGGGCTGTTGATATCCAGCGACTCCGAGGGAAATTACGCGCTACACTGTATGGATTCCAGGAGCAATGACAAATGGAACTCGAAATTCGTGTTGCCCGAATGCAGAGGCTACAACGTGTTGGGACACTCGGAAGGACATGTGTTCACGGGCTGTAAGCTAGGCATCGTAGTGAGCTTCGCGTTGAGTGACACGGAATTCGTTGTGTGGGACACGCAACAGATTCATAGTGGCATGATATTCTCCGTCGTGCCTTTCGTCTGTCACAAAACCGATCAGCTGTACGTGCTCACGTCCGGCTTGAGCGGCTCGATGTGCTGCACCCGATTCTGTGAACGGGACAAATCGCTCATCAAAATCAAATCCCTCGCTTTACCTATCGCACAACAGAGATGGGCGACGTGCGCTATTCTCTTCACAATGACTCAGATCGTGGTCGGTGATCGTCAAGGGAACGTTCTCCTTTATTCCATCTCGTCGGTCGCGAACACCACGCAGCCGCTATCCATTCTGACACATCTCCACGGGAGCAACGGAACCACCGACCTCCAACTCGTGCAGGACCGAATTCTGTCGTGCGGTAGGAACGGTTGCATGTACCAATTAGACGTGCAGAAGAATCGCTTAGTGATTCTGCGGAAACTCTGGCTTCACAGCCCCATGTCTTGGGTCGCGAAGTATCTCTTCTTCGAAGAGAGACTGATGGTCGCCGGTTTCATCGCCGATGAATTCGTCGTGTGCGACCCAGAAACCGACTACGTATTGTGGTCCATCACCGCCAAAGGCTGCGCGCACAAACCTTGGGATTGCGGTATACACCGGGATCGTCTATATTTCGCCACTGCCAACCGGATAGATGGAGGAGTCAGTTACGAGCAAATTGACATTAGGAAAAAACTCGCGAAGATTGCGAAGCTTCCGTTGCACAGGAAGAAAATAAATTGTGTACAGACCTTGTGGAGCGAACCCGACAGAACGGTCATCGTCACCGGCGGAGAGGACAACCTAGCAATCATATCCGAAGTGAAGGGAAATCGAATTCGACCCGTGATTCGACTCTACGAGCACATTTCGTCAATCAAAGCGGTTGATATTGTAGAAATTTGTAGCGATGATAGACTTCTAGTGACCTGCGGGGGACGAGCCCAGCTGAACGTTTGGTGGATAGCAAGTGATCTCAGTGTGAAAGTCATGGACCAGCACTTCATCTGGAATCCGGACCGGAGCTCCAACAAACCGTGGAAAAACTCGTATAGACGGAAACTCGAAGCTCTGACAAGATACATGGCTGTTGGGCTTAAGCGGATCGAAAAGAGTATTCCCCCGCGTTTCCATATCACTACGGCCTGCTCCGATGGTGTGATCCGGCTCTTCGACTACGTCTTGGATGGCAAGCTCGAAATACTCAAAGTGATCACCCCGAACGAATTTTGCCACCAGCAGAGCTTCTGGTTGTCTCGGATGGAGACGTTTTCTGGATGTCCGGATCCACCCGAAAACGGTCTCATTGTCAACGCTGCCACGAATGGAGAACTTACGTGTTATGATGCGTCGAGCTCTCCGGAGTGCTTGGCTCAAGCCACCAGAGTACATCAATCCGGGGTAAACGCAGTTGCGTTGCGAGGTCGTCACATAGCGACAGGAGGAGATGATAACGCACTGGTAATAACTGAGTTACGCACCGTTCCGACCCTACCGACTCCCGTGGGGACGGCTGACGAACCGGAATCAGGACTACGCTTCAAGTTCGAAATCAAAGCCACGATGGAGAAGGCGCACAGCGCACAAATCACCTCGGTCCAATGGTGGACGGATAAGATTCTCATGACGGTTGCAATCGATCAGAGAGTGTCCTGGTGGACATTCGATGAAAATTCGACGCTCTCAAGCTGCGCCCGATCAGTCATGGTTTGCATTGCGGACGTATCGGGGGCAACGATCCTCGGCAATAATGACATTTTGATAGTCGGCCAAGGGGTGGAAATCATCCGCCCAGGTAAGGCTGAAGAACGAATCGACTGGATATATTTTGGATTGGCCATGAGACTTATTTTAGCAGCGGTTAGATGAGGAAGGGATTCTATTCAGATGAGGCTCTCATAAGGAGCCGCGTGGAGTTTTTGGAGCAGACGACGGAACAGCTGGATGATACAGTGCTTGCGCCGGCTACAGAATCGGCGGACTCCGACCCACCGTCACCAACATTCTGAGAGGTGAGAATCGCGCTCACGGAACGACTTCTCGTCTAGGCTCGGCAATGTGGGACGAGGATTTGTGGGAGGAAAGATCCGTAAGAAAACCGAAAGCCTGAGGGAGAGCGCAGTTCACGCTCCCAAAGAGCAGCGTGTTTATATTCCCATTTCCAGTCGGCATGAAGACCGCTCCGGAAGATTTTCGGAAAACTCTCAGGAAATCCTCCTGTAAGAATCGAATGAGTCGGACCTGTTCGCGCACTGCTTTCCGGGAGCTCCCACGGTGAAGATGACAGTGAGGTTCCGCAAGCGGCGTGTTTGAGCAACAAATACTTCCCGGGGGTTTCCGCGCTCTTCCCGTTCCTTTTCTTCAAGTTGCGCTTCAGACCTGTAGTCCGGGAACCTTTCGTCTCCAATGCATCTAGCTCTGAATTTGACACTTTCCAGCCTCGAAGGATGGCTACCAGAGGAGCTCTGATTGTTCTCGAGGGTCTAGATCGAACAGGGAAGTCTACACAAGCCAGAACTCTGGTCAAAAACCTCAACAGCAAAGGAATACTCGCAGAGCTCCAAATTTTTCCCGACAGAACGACTCAAATCGGAAAGGTAAGTGAGTTCGATGAAGCAATGAAACATTCTCCCGGAATGTGGTCAATGAGAAAATGAGGAGAATTCTTCCGCGCTCCTGCAACATTCCGATAGGGAGCCTTGACTCGATTCTGAGGAATTGGAATTTCCTCGCCAGGTGATCAGCGAATATTTGAGCCACGCACGAGACTTGGATGACCGAGCGATCCATCTCCTATTCTCCGCGAATCGTTGGGAAAAGAAGAATGCAATGGTGTCGAAGCTAGAGAAAGGTGATATATGATGAATCGAGTCGTCTCGTGATGCGGACACGCTCCTGCGGACGGGAACGTTCCCTTGATGTCGATTCTCCAATTGCAGGAATCTCTCTGGTCGTTGATCGGTATGCTTTCTCGGGAGTGGCCTTTTCTTCTGCGAAGCCGGGTCTTTCCCAAGAATGGTGCCGCCAGCCTGACGTCGGGCTACTTAAACCTGACGTTGTGTTCTTCCTCACGGCTGACCCGGAGACCCTGAAGCAGCGCGGAGGATACGGAGAAGAGCGTTACGAAAATGTTGAGTTCCAGAAACGAGTCGCCGCAGAGTACTCCGAGTTAGAGGATCCTTCGTGGATCCGCGTTGACGCGACGTGGTCAGCCGAGAGAATCGCTGAACACTTGCTCACAACGGTCGAGAATACAATGCGAGCTCTGCCGGAGAAAATGCGTGAACTCTGGGTGGATTGAATGTCGTCTGTTCCGCTTATCTATGAATGAACTCCGAGAACTAGCGCTCGAAAAATCAAGATTCCATGAATTCACTGTATCCTACTCACTCTCGCTAGTTTCCGGGCCAAGCAAGCCCTCGGCTTAGCTGATTCCCGTATTGGCTCTCGAGCGAAACTCCATGATCAGCTCCGTCTCCCGATGAGGGACGGAAGAATTTCGAGACAAAACATCCATCCAATGAAAGCTCAGCATCTTCAATCGAGGGTTCCCATTTATTTTCCAAGAAAGTCTCCTCTCCTTTCCTCTTAATTCGCCTACTCGACATAATTCTATAGCTTTGTCATGTCCTGGCTACTATGATTAGATCTACTCGTTTCGGAGACTGTTCACTGTCCTCAAAATACAAGAGTGTACAACACGGCCAAATGTGATTTCATTTCTCTTCTGATGTCCCTAAGAAGTTATCGGACGCACCCGATGACTTGACTCGAATGTTGCAAGGGAAGTTTTCAATCTCAGCACGTACTGCCGTTTTTTGTCAATCGATTCCACTCCCTGATTCGTGCTCATTCCAATGACAGATTTAGAAATGTTGTTGTGTCGCTCAGGCTTTGCATATTTCGGAGAATCTCGAACTCGATATCGTATCATGATTTTTCCCTAAACGCCGTTGGTAGGATATGGTCCAGATTCGACACGTCTGACGCGGTCAGAGACCGCAGCTACAAATCAGCGATTGGACCGATTCACGGAAGACATCACAGGCTCTCAATCAGCATTTCCCAGAATTTCGAAAATAGGTGCCGTCCCTTGATATGAAAGAAACAAACGTCACGCTCTCCCAAATGCAAATGAAGCAAAACTAGAGGCGGGCGCACAGAGTTGGCGGATTGAAAATTCGTTCATGGTGGCGATTCAAATCTCTTTTCAGAGTCCCTAATAAGGGAAGCCGATTGTTCAAGGAGCTGCTACTCTTCTCTCTTCTTGCTTGCGTGAAAATTCCTCCGTCAACTAGCCGCCTATGAACTCAGACCCCGACGCCAAAAATAAATATTCGGAAGATTTCGATGTCGATATTGATATCGTGAGAAGCACACCCAATTATTAGACACAATTACTATTTGATGATATCGGTGACGATTATAGAAGCGACATGGGACGTATTGTCCGCTGCACGTAGACTGTACTTATTTGGGATTTTCCTCTGTGAAGAACAGACAGCGTTTCTCACAAATATACAATACATCCAGCCAGCCAGGCGATCGGTCTCAATCACGCACACAAGCACGCTAGTGCATTCTTCCGCTCGTTCGCAATATTCGGGACACTCGTTTTCTCTCACCTCTTACAGGGTATGCAATAAATAGGATAGCAACACAGACATTCGATACGAATCGATCGATCCATCCATCCAAGTGGTGGCTCTATGGTTATATCATTATTACAAGCCTACAATAGAAATAATTATAATAATTATCATTTCAATAGGAATACTAATAGCTGATACGAATAAGATTTATCTTCTCAATTAACAACATCCAAACGTACGCACACGTAAACTCCCATATACCGGTTTCAAGAGGTTTTATATTACAGGGGATCTTCATGCATTCGCAGGGGGTTTTGTACAGTGGACATATGTATAGATTCGATTATCATATAGTTATTATTATATTAAAATTTCTCTTTCTGATCATGCCGCTTCCCGCAGAACGAGCCGAATCGAGCTTACTACTATTTTCCCAGCATATCAAAGTCGAGGCCAAAATACGTTCTGCGAGCGCGCCGAGTCCCCCCTCCCAGAGATAGCAATTCTCTCCCAAGAGCCTCATCGAATCATGGAAGAATCTACAGCGAAACGAAAGCTACGCGTTGATCGATGAATAGAAAGATCTTGCGTCAGTGGGTCCAGCTATCTAGGTTTCTACAGATCGACAAGTGTGTCATATAGTATGTACACTCAGCACTCAAATTCCGCTTTGGCACTGAGGTATCGCGAACATCGCCGTGGTTATGCTGTGGGTTCAAACTTCGAGAAGAGTATCTCCTGCTATCTACAGACGGCGTATCCGCCGACTCCGTTCTGTTTCACAGTCGTGGATGGGTCTTCCGACAAGCCCTGGTTGAAAAACTTCGATCGTTGGATCAGAACCCGCTGTAAATTCCGTTTCCGGTGGTGGAACTGTGGGAGAAAATGATAGAATTAGTTCTGAATGAAATTCAGATGGCGGGGGAGGATTGAGTTTCGAACTAGGGGAGCCCTCGATGAGCACGGAGCATGTAGAAGTCGGATCCTATTTTGCTTACATTCAGAGCTTTCATAACGTCCCTCTCGATTTTCCTCGCGTTGGATGACTGCGTTTGCAGCGGGAGCTCCTCTCTGATTCGCGTATTCCGCTTGAATGGTTTTTTCGTCGAGAAGAGCTCAAAAGTCCCCGCAGAGATTTCGAGCTGCATTTTGATCGGGAGCAGCTGTTGTTTCCGTCTGTCGAGACGATACTCGCAGACGAAAATGTCCTCCGAATTTATGTGTGTGGGTTTGCCCGCACTGAAATCCCCAACGTTCAACACACAGCACACCCGGTCTTCGACCAGGTCGCTGAGCGGGATGGCGGTGGCCTCCGGTAGGCGGACGAGCTCGCGATCGTTGACGGTCCGATTTTTGAATAAAGCAGGGAAATGACTCGGTGGTAGGAACTCGAAACCGCGAACATACTTTTCCGAATCCTTGACGAATATGTCACAGATCTGAATCACACAGCGAACGTCCGATTTCCTGTAGCCGAAACCCCCCTTGTGCAGGAGAACGCTGCCGTTGGTTACGCAGAGCATTCTCACGTAAGGACTTGAACTCGTGTCCTTCTCGGGATCTTCCAGAGGTATATCCAGGAGCGGCGGCTTCGCACACGACGCGCACTTGACGCGTTTCTCTTCTCCTCGAGAGGCGCAGTGCTCGTGTAGACAGCGGTCGCAAGACTCGCACTTCTGCACTCTAAGATGACGGGACGTCGTTCTACAAATGCAGTCCACCGTCCGGTGATCGATGGACGCCGCGTTGCCGTCATCTGCAATGAATAAAAAAGAGCGGATTGATTGGAATGCCGTCACTTCCCTGCGCCTTCGGCATGACTCCGATAAGTTTTTCGGGAACTACCTCTCGGCAGGGAAGGAATATTACTCACCCATAGCGATGTCATTCAGCATGGGCGTGCAGGCCAAGAGCGAGTCCTTATACGTTCCTCTCAGAGCTCCTAGGTCGTTGACGAGATCGCTTTCGTATTGTTCGGCATACGATGTCCAGTTTGAGAAGAGTAGTTGAACGTCGGCGCAGAATTGTTCGACTGAAGCGTACGCTCCCTTGTCGACGTTGGCTTCGATCGTTGAAAGATCGATCGGCTGAGATATGTGCTGATAGTAGTTGAGGAACTTCTTTTTCGGCGGAAGTGTATTCAATCGCAGGCAGAGCTCCTTGCCGTGGAGATCCCTGCACGCATGGATAGCGTTGAGGATGTCCTTGAAAACTTGCGCCATTTTCGCTGCCCGTACGCAGTTAGTGTCGTCTTGAGCTGCCGCAAGCTGCCTCGTCTTCACGGAACGGGCCGTGCTTAGGGCCGTCAGCTGGGTTCTGAAACCTTCGTTGCCCTGATCGGCTCCGTTCTCCTCCTCGACCCCCCGAGAGAGACCGCGCGTTCTCCGAATGAGATCGTAATTACGTAGAAGGAAGAGATTGTGCTTGAGCACGAAACACCTTTGCTGATGCGACATGGGTCTCGCACACGAAACCTTCACGAGATTGTTCGACTGCGCGCCGTTGACTTTGTCTTTCTCGTCTTTGATCCGATTGGACGCGGATTTTTTCCGCTGTTGTTTCTTGTTGCCGGATTTCTTGCCGCTCTGACCGAGGTCGATCTTGTCGCTCTTTTCCACTTTCTTCCGAGCTCCGATGAAACCTCTGCAGTTCTGACTCCCGCATCGACACAGTTGTTGTCGGTCGTTGTTGAAATTTTCGAAGTTGTAGTCGTAGCTGAGTTCGGTCATGGCGGGTATGTCCTTCAAGGAGAAGAGCGCGATGCGATAAACTCCATTGACCGACCATTTCTGCATTTCGCAGTTGGGCTCACAGCTGTGGTTGACGAAACGACCCTCGTTGGCCATACGGTATCCGTCGATGACCATCCCACCGCTCAGGTTCAGACAGTAGTGATGCTTGTCGTTCTTGTAGACCTCTTCCATACGTCTGCGGAACAGGGTGTCCGATACGACCTCGCCAATATACTCCAAAATAAATTGACCCGCTTTGATGGTTTCGAGCGACCGAACGCCCCAGCCCCTATCTTTCGTTTTGAATCGCTGCAGTGCCGGACACCATTCGAACTTCTGAATTTTCTGATTGTTGCATTTCTCCCCGACGGGGCAGAGCGCCGCCGAGCACTCGGCGTACATCATTCGATTGAGGCATTCGCTACCACACCCGTACGCCTCGTCGTCGCTTGAGGGTTTCTTGCACATGCACGCCTGAGCCTCGTACTCGGATATGGGTTTGACGTCTACGTAGATGTTTGATTTGATACGCTTGTAATTGGCTCCGCCCAGAAGATCGTTGCTCATTGGAAGTTTTTGATGTTTTCGAAGATACCAGATATCGTAGGGCAATCGGAAGTGCGTTGTACTGCCCATGAGATCCAGACCAGTGTTGACGGGCATGGGCAGAAGTGGAATCGGCGAAGATTCGGTTTCCGCTCCGTCTTCGGCTTCTCGGTCCTCACTGCAAATCGTGGGGATTCGATAATTATCAACGATGCTCAAAATCGAGGTGTGGCGAGGCTTTGGCCCCTCCAGACCATGGGCAGAGCTCTATGGGCTCAGAGGCTTCAAAGAGCGGACTCCGTACATTATTCGGATGATTTTTTTCTATCAACCAGACCGCTTTGGAATTGGGACTCACCTGTCGTCTGCGAATAGTCCGGCTTTCAGGGTCTTCTTCCTGAGAGGCGGTGGAGTGTGAGAATGCCTCTTCCCGTGCTTCTTATGACATTGGTTGGCGCCGACGGCACACCCCTTCGACGGTTTCGTGACCATGATTGTGGGTCCTGGAAGAAGAACAATCAATATGAATTCCCCGGACGAGTTCCGGCCGTGCCAAGATCCTTCGTTTTTGCCCAATAATAACTTTCAGGAGCACGAAGCATTCGACTGTCCCACTTTGACTCCGGCGAGGCTTACCTTCTTCGTCGTCGGGATCCTCTGCAGCGGTCTCCTTCCTGCTGCGATGCTTTCTATGCCGGTGACGTTTGTGGTGAGATCCTTGGGTTCGAGCTCTTCGTTCGGCCAGCTCTTCAAGAGTCAAATCTTCGCTTCGTTTATCGTCGAGGTCGTCGTCATAATAATCGCCGTCGTCTTCATCGTCGATGTCGTCGTCGCAGATCCCATCCTGAGCTCCATCATCGACAGCCGCTGTTGGGAGTTCGGATTCGTTCTCGTCAGCGTCAGGAACGTCCTCCGTTCTGATGACGCTCTCGATGAGTTGATCCAACGTACTTTCCTCTCGAGGGGCGTGTTTCCGACGGCTTTTCGACTGTTTGGAAACTTTAGGTTTGCGTTTCTCGGTTTGTGTTTTCAGTCTCTTGTGTCGGCCCCGCTTTTTTGTTTTCTCGACCTGGGCCGCAGGAGTGGCCATGGTTTCCACGGGGAACATGTCGTCTAGTTCCGGCGACATTTCTCGTACTCTTTCCTCGGTCGGCTTCGGTGGAATTTCCAGTCTCAACTCGGGTTGCATCGTTTTGGTGATGCCCACAAACGACGGCGGGGCGTCGTCTCCGCAGATGGTTGCGGGTTGGGTAAGAGAACTACTGTCCATGTCCGTGATGGGCGACAGTGGTTTGGGCATAATTTCGATTTGAGTAGAATCCTCTTCTGGATGCTCGACTGCCAGTCGACTCCTCTTCGTCGCCGGCACAAGTTCCTCGGCGCCGCTTTCGGCGGATTCAAGCTCGTCGTCGGGCCTCTCTTGGACCTTAGCGGCCTTGGCGATCTTTTCCATCGTTTCCAAAGCGGTCTTCCGTCGGGAGCGTCCGTTTTCCCTACTGGGAGCATCGAAGTCCTCGGGCTTCGACTTGCCGCCCATTTCGAGAATGTATCGACTTTCTTCCAGCAGTTTCTTCAAAACAGTAGCTTTCGCAGGCCGCCCTCTGCCACGCTTCAGCGATGCAATGTCACCGGGTGTTTTGGTCTCGTTTTCATCATTGATCGCGGACTCCGCCGCAATATTCGCGGATAAATGTGCTGTCGCCACCACCGTGGCAGTTACGTCCGGGTTCCCTTCGGCTTTGATTTCGGGAAGGTCCGCCAGGACGCGGGATACACCGTCGTTCACTTCAGCAAGCGGTTCCTCCACGATGGTCGGAGGTTTCGGTGTTCGCTTCTTCTTGGCGGCGATCTTCTTCGAGATCGTTCCACCCTTTGATCTGTCCAACGGTCTCTTTTCCTTGGGCTGCTGGATCGGCACAAGGGGCGACTGTGGAACAAACGGAAAATTGTTACTTTTCCCTCTCCTTCCGGTCGAGTGAAGTGGAGAAAATAGACTAGACTACCAGGGTTCTTGAAACCACTGTGAGACGATTCTCCCAAAGTTCTGTAATACTACAACAGAACAGTTCCTCGGAACGTATCATTGAAAGAGTAATTCTTATGAATAATTATTGTCTTTATCGAACCTTGGGGGGTTCCTCTTCGAGAGTCTGTAGGGCGTCCTTGTTCCGCAGCCGATTATTCGGGAGCTCGTTCTCATCCCGTTTCGGTTCGGCAATCCTCTGATCCTCGTTCCGAGAAGATCTGCGCAGAACTGTCGTCGTCCCTGTCAAGTCGAAGTGGTCTTGATTGTGGTTGTCTTCGACCCGCATCGGGACGTCCGACGACGTCGTCCTCTTCGACCTCGTTTCCGGTGCGTTTTTGCAGCATAGTAAGCATCCTTTGCGTTTTCGCGAGTTTGCCGGGAAGCCAGTCCTGTTAGCTCGCTTCTTCTTTGAGCGAATCGTGGAAGCGCAAGTGCACACCTTAATGACGGGAAGAGCGCTAATTCTCTGGAGGAAATTTTCCCGGCGGAACATCGGGTTGACGTCCCTGACGCCGGGACGCTCCACCGCCATCGGAAGCGCGAGATTTGTGCTGTTTTTGTCCTTAAGCGATAGAATACTCTCCGCCAACTGAGAAAGCTCCGCCGCGACGCGATAATCTCTTTCAGTTGGTTTCGATCTTTTCTTCTTCTTAGCAGGAACCGTCAGACTCGAAGGATGCGCGGATCCCCAGTCGGCGGTTCCTTGCTGAGCGTTTCTCGCCGACAGATTTGCCTCGGGGAGCGGGATTTGAAGCAGGGGGGAATAGGGTTCCTCTTTGAAGTCCTGTTCTCGGATAGATTGCTCTACGCAGCCCAGGAGGTCGTTGAGATCATCGTCGTTCTCTTCGTCGCCACCTTGTTCGGTTTTGACTTTCGGATCCTCGACGGCGGCCGCCGCCGCGGCAGCAACGCGGAGCTTCACCGCGGTAGGTGCGGGTGAAGGCGCGGGACTTTCTGACGATAGGCGACCGACTATTCCCATGTCGTAGTGATTCAACGGACTCATCGAAGTGGATTCCGGAGGAGGTTCCGGTACGAAGGGTTCGGCCCGAGGGACCGCAGGCTTGGGCCTGCAAGCGACCGATTCCTCGGCTTCACTCATGTCGTCCTGCGAGGAGATCGCATCGTATTGATGCGCGGTAATTTGTGGCGTGTACTTTGTCGAGTGGTCCTGACGTTCCTGAGGTAGACCGGCCGCGTGGGTCAGCTTCTGATCCACCTGATTTTTCCTGAACGACGCGGGACTCTGCTGAAGAGCTTGGTGACTCGCGTGATAGAATTCGTGGACGACCGGACTCGAGGTTTGGGCTGATGTTGCGAAAGGGCTTCGCATATCGGAAGTATTGCTTTCCGAGGGAATCATTTCGTGAGGTATCAAATGGCCGTGAACTCCGGAAGTGAGTAGACTCGTGTTGTATCGCGGCGTCGAAGGCGAGGGTGAGGGAGAAGCAACGCAGGTTTGCAGTGTGGGGCGCTGAAAAAAAGCGCGAATGAGTTGAGGCGACCCAGTAATTTATGCCGCGTCCCGAGACGGGCTCAAAACTGAATAATTCCCGCGCAATCAGCTATATACTGCGACCGATTCACATCATTTCTCTTCTCGACTGGTGCTTTCATCGAAACCGAGATCACGCAAGATCAGAACCCCGGATCTGGCTTTTTCCCTCCTGACGATCGTAATCCATGCATCTTTCTCAGGCCAGACATCCAGATTGACCCACCGGTGGGGATATATCGATCAGGTCGATCGTTCGATTGATCGAAGGCATCTCGGTGGACGACTGCGGCTCCAATTTCTCGTTGAAATCCATGAACGTTCCGTGGGAGAAGAACTCAAGCGCTTTCTCGACAGTCTCGACAAGCGCTAATGTCTTATGACTGTCCGGTAGAGGCGGTGGATGTAACAGCTCGGAGCTCGGATCCGACAATGGCAACGCGCCGGGATCGACCGTCGACAACCAACTCTGGACCTGCGGGCAAAGCTCGTGGAGATTAGAGTTCGTCCGAATTTGATGGCAAGCCCCATTTCATTAAATTCCAGGAACACGTACCTGTAGGAGCGAGCTGTTTGGTGCTTCAGTGAGATGAAAGGGCAAAATCGGTTGAGGCGACAGCTCTGTGCACGATTGGACTCCGGAGTCCGGTGATACATGGTTCTCCTGGCAGTCGAAATAGACAGCTCTGGTTGGAGCGGCGACTGGACTCCGCGAACTCCGCGAGCCAGGAGCTGCGCCTTGAACTTCATCGGGCGCGAAGGATGAGATGCAAGTCGAACAGCTTTGTCGACTATTATCCGAAGCACTGCTGCTACCACTGCTGGAGCTGGTCCCGCTACAGCTCTGTGAATTGAGGGAACAAGATGCGAATGAAAATCCGAAGCTTTCATCCGAACCGGAATCGGATTCTCTGGGATCCCCATCGCAGTGAGGTCTAAGAGACGGTCCGACATGGTCCCACTGATCACTTTTCGTTGAGAACCTGGGGAAAAGGTTTTTGATCCGAGATCGTACTCACCCCTGAACACGAACAGCTACTTCGGCTCCCAGAAGGCGATCTGCTGCCGCGGGACGATGACGTCCCGCAACTGTTCGACCTGGAACTGTTGCTCGAGTCGGCGGAACTCCCCGAGCCGCTCTGGGAACGTTCCCGTTTTCGTCTTCTTCCCGGTGGGGCGGACTTATGGATTTTCAATTTGACGTTGCCATTCCTCTGGATGACGGCCGATTTGAATTGAGCTCCGGAACTCCTTACGGAGGAACAGCTCGAGCACGACTCATCCTTGTCGTCTTCGGAAGATGACGAAGTCGAACACGACTCCGAGGAGCAAGTGGAGCCCGATGTGGCTGAAGACGCCGAGGACACTGAGCAGTGGTCTCCGTCCGCCTGGGAGTCCATAACTGAAATTTCCCATCGATTAGGAAGAGCATACTTTCAATGACGTGCGATTTTTGGGTTTCTCCCGTTGGTTTGTCCGACGGGGGACGGTTTCGACCAATTCTAAGTTTGCGAGACTTCGGCACCGATGATTTGCGGAGAGTCTATACGATCGGATTCATCGAGATCAAACGGAACTTGATACGATCCGAACTCATGAACCTGCTTGCGTATTCGTTCACGGGCCAATTGTGGCAAAAAGATCATGGTTTCATAATATGATTGATGATGAGTAATCACATGATCATCATGAACAATTCGGCTCTCGGTGTTCGAGAGAGAGGGAGAGTTCGGGTGATTCATGCGGCGCTTCGGAGTCATGCTCTTATCTCAAAAACTCGCACGGACTCGCTCAATCCGGCCCGAACCACTGAGCTCGTCCGATCGCGACTGATATTTTCAACGGGATCGGATTCACGCTCGTCTGATTCCGATATCGCTTATCTTGTTCGGGTCAGCATTAATTAAAAGTATCGAGGTCCGTGCTCGCACCCGCTCAAGCTTTGTTGATTATCAAGTATCTATAGTACCTATATGAAACATCTTCGTGGGATACATCCGCCACTCGATAGTTGAGCGGTATCGGACAAATGATTGAGTTTTCACCTCCAAAGAAAATTTGGGAAAACTCCATGGAGTACGATGGGTTTATTTACAGAGCCAGATTTCTTCTGCTGATCATCACGGGGAGCGCCTTCTCCAATCAGGCAGAGGCATATCGCTCCAGCGACAATAAGTCAATCGAGATTTTCCAGCGCAAAAGAATCCCATCTTCTGACTGCCGGAGAGATTTATTTTCCATATCTGACAGCACCGCTCGTGCTCCCTCTGTATCAACCAAATTCCACTTGAAATTCCTCGCGTTTCTGTAGCTGTGACTGTCTGGATTCCGTCGGATACCAGAAAATTGACAAGTGCCCGTTGCTTCTCGTCTAGCGGTCCGATCTGGTGGAAGCCTTTTTCCTCATCGCTGTCGTGGTGCTCACCACGGAACGGCGGATTCATCGCTTGCGAACAAAAAGCCGCAGGGACCGTATGTCACGTTTTTTGAAGAGATCCATTCCCGATGAGAATGATTATCTCAAGCACCCGGTGCCTCGGAGCTCGAATTGTCGCGAAGGACCGACGATGACCACTCTATTTCCAAAATCTTCTTCGCACCTGTTCCCAGTACTCCGTGACCTCGATGCGGAAGTCAGCGGATTCCAGAAGATCTTTCAATCTCGGATTGTGCAAAGAGAGTTGATCAGGAACGGTCTCATCGCTAGCCGAATGCCTTCGCGGGGCAGATGTTCTTCGGGGGCCCCCGTAGCCGCTGCCGCCGCCGCCGCCGTAGTCGTCGCAGACAGCACAACCTCAGCCACACGGCGTCCTCAGAGACCGAATAAAGACTCGCGGGTCCATTTTTTCTCCATATAAGATAACCAATGATCCCAGACCATGAAGAAATTCCACTCCTTCGCTACATTCAATCGGTTCAAATAACGTAGACTCTGCGATAGGGATACGGATCCGCTTCACAGGGGTGAAGTGCAGCACCTGAGTCGGGCGGGAAATTTTTTGATCAGAATCGGAACGTCAGAAAGTTCCGCTGAAACGCTCGATTAGCGAGTTATCGTTGGCGCTTCGCGTTGATCGGACAGAGTTCAACGACGGAGATTGATCGTTTCGAGGAAACTGATCGGTGAAAACTTTTCGCTTAGGATGCACTTGGAGCAGCACCAGCAACACTCACCTTAAGAGCCTAGAGACTCAGGGCGTTATGGATGCGACCGTTTTTTCAGGTCGAGGGCCTACCCAACGCCTAGCGGGAGGTTCGCATCGTTGCACTGTAGAGAATATCCATCGGATTGGGTATCAGTTGTGCAGAAAATCGCACATTTCAATATATCGCATATACTACTCCAGGCTCACACATAGGCACACACACACACTCATAACAAACACCAGGGCTCCGACGACACACTACTAGGAAAACGCACACCAGAGAGTGGCTCCCCGACGTCCCCGCATATTCGCAAAAGCGATTCCGAGTAAATAAAATCGCACTCGATGAATCACCGCCTTCGACGAGATCCCAATCGCACGAGTCCATTCACGCGCTAGATTGATGATGATTCTCGCAGTTTGGCTGATTTTGATAGCCGCGATGAGCGTCCTTCAGAACGGACTTTGATGCCCGCTTCCTACCGTCATGCCAGAAAGCGGGGCCGCGGTGCCTCACCTCTGGGATCTACTTGCTCTCGGACAGCGACCGAATCACAAGCAGCTGAGCGTAGCTCGTATTAATCCGCCTCCTTCTTCACCATTATAAAACGTTGGTGGAAATTTCAAAACAAATATGGAGTGGTAGGAGAAGAGTGAATTCAGAGCAAGGCAATTTGCTGCGTGCGTGTGTGTGTCGTTGTTGTGGAACTGCTCTATTCGGAAGCAGAGGGTCCGAAGAGACTAAGCTCAGGGGGCTGGTGCTGTTGCTGAGGCCGAGTGAGGACGCCCAGCGTCGCCGTGTCCTACGTAACGTCATGGAACTAGACTATGAGAAGAGGTTGGTCTACTCTCCACGGAAACTCGAAGGCCCAGACCGGATGATTCCCCCTAGAGCCAGTGCAAAGTGGCAGCTCAACTTCGACGCTAGTCCTCGAGAACAGAATGAAAATGTCTACTCGTGCCTCCTTCGCAATGAGCTGCTGGGCGAAAATATCGAGGATGTCAAACAGTCAACTCTATCCCAGCGCCTTTTCAACTACCACAATCGATACAACAAACACGATCCCAACCAGGTGGGTTTCTAAGGGAAGCTAACATTCTAAATATTTCGTCGGTCACCGCGGACCGTCCATCTGGTCAAGAAGTGCTTGTTCACCGTTGCCCGTCGGGAGACTCGATCATTCGAACGTCGATCATTCGAAGTGCTTGCATTTGAGAAGCAGAAAGTCGTTGGACTTTTCTGAGACCTCGATCCGAATGTCTCCTCGTCCTCCACCCTTCACTTCGCCAGGATCCCTACAATGATCCAACGTCGGAGAATAATGTTCGAAGCTCGGGCAGGCTCAGGACCGAATTCCTATGATTCCTGATCATTTCCGTGAGGCTGTGAATACGCCAATTCCGGCACTCTGGTCTCAGATGGAACTCAGCGTTCCTGGGTTTTCGTCCGAGCCAATAGTCGCGAGACAATGAAAACTTTTGGAGAGATTTTGAAACTTCTATTAGTCATCCGTTATTGCGTAACCGCTCAAGTTCACTTGCAACGAAAGCAGTGCGTATCTTGTCACCGCTATACTTCTGCAGACTGCTACGATAGACCATTATCTTGAATTCTCTGAAAATCGCCGAGGGAATTATCCAGCGACGGGATCACAGAGGATGCCCGTGTCATCGACTGTCGGTCTGACTGCGGTTTCGTCCGAATCATCTCAACGATGTGCGCGTGCAAGGCTTCGCGGTGGCCAAGCAAAAGTTTTCTTGGCGAATTAGATTTTCCTTAATATAGAATCACTGTATTGTACATACAATCAGTCTATCATACCATGGATCCTATCTATGAGGGACTCGGCGGGAATCATCGAGTAAGGGGAAACCCCGATCGCGATGTTCAAATGAAATCGAGCGGCGGAGAGCGATACTCATATTTCATGATCACCGCTCGTGGCGTCATCATCCGATTCCGTATGCGGAGAAAGACTACACTCCTTCCGTGATGGAGTTTCCCATTAATCCCTTTCTAAAGGTGGAATTTCGTTTCAGGCATACCAGTTATCTCCCATATCACTACGAAGTCAAAAATTGCTCAAATCTCCGCGGAAGCAAACGAGAAAGATTAGTAAAATACCTTACAAAGTTCTCGATGCTCCCGACCTGCAGGATGATTTCTACCTCAACCTGGTCGATTGGAGCTCGACGAATATACTCAGCGTTGGTCTAGGAGCTTCGGTTTATCTATGGAGTGCAGCTACTTCACAAGTCACAAGGTGAGAGACTGAACCGCATTCACCGTCAGTTCACAGAAATCCATCGATGGTCTTCCAGATTCGAATATTCTCATTGTTCGTAATCGGATGATTCTAATCAGAGCTAATTTTCTTCCAGATTGTGTGATCTCCAAACCGACAACGATACGGTGACTTCGGTATCGTGGTCAGAACGTGGAAATCTGGTGGCCGTAGGGACGAATAAGGGTCTAGTTCAAGTATGGGATGTTTTGGCAACGAAGAAAACCGCGTGTTTCCCCGGCCACAGTGCCAGAGTTGGGGCCCTGGCGTGGAACGGTGAGCTACTGTGTTCGGGCTCTCGGGATCGAACTGTTTTCGTCCGCGATATGCGGCAGCCCCACAATTCGAACGCCAGGAAGCTCTCGGGCCACAGACAGGAAGTGTGTGGTCTGAAATGGAGTCCTGATCAACAACATCTAGCGAGTGGTAGGTTAAGCTCTTTCCGCAAATCGGCTGCGTTGGAAACGACCGCGTTATTCGTCTTCCGGTCGTATACACACGGTGTAAATGCTCTAACGAAAAGGAAAGGTGCTGTGAACTGAGAAATCATTTCGCTGCGATCTCCATTGAGCTCGATTTCCTCGCTTCCAGGCGGCAACGACAACCGGTTATTGGTGTGGACGCTGCAGACGAATACGCCGTGTCAGACATACACCGAGCACCAGGCCGCCGTCAAAGCTATCGCGTGGTCGCCGCACCACCACGGTCTCCTGGCCTCGGGTGGAGGAACTGCGGATCGATACATTCGCTTTTGGAATACTTTGACAGGACAACCGATGCAGAGTGTGGACACCGGGAGCCAGGTGTGCAATCTGGCCTGGAGCAAACACGCATCGGAGTTGGTTAGCACGCACGGTTACTCTCAAAACCAAATTGTCGTCTGGAAGTATCCTAGCCTGACCCCGGTCGCAAAACTCACAGGACATAGTTATAGGGTAAGGAATTCTCACAACAGTTGGGCTATACTTTCTAGACTCGATCGTTGATTTCTCCCCGCATCAGGGAAGTCGGACATCCACGAACTCTACCACAAATTCATTTTTTGAAGCTTGCTAACGTCGATCTATGGCATTCGCTTTTCCAGGTTCTTTATCTAGCCGTATCGCCGGATGGTGAAAGTATAGTAACTGGTGCCGGTGACGAAACGTTGCGTTTCTGGAACGTTTTCTCAAAAGTACGCTCCACGCGTGAAACCAAGAGTGTATTGAATTTGTTCACGGGACTGCGCTGATAGCCGTGCTCAGACTATGATTCGCTGTGACCACACCACATAGATGAACATTGCGTCTATATCAAAATTGTAGAGAAAGGAAGATATATTGAGAGAGAGAGAAAGAGAGGCAAATAACAGAACGTAGAAACCTAGCACTTAGATGGAGCGTAATATATAAATATATATTTCATATATAATTGAATTAAAATCCATTGGAATGTTGGATCTGAGATCACGGATGCACAAGCGTACTCTCTGGATGGCCGAACGTTGCGTTGTTCCGTCATGAGTTCGGAGCTCGGGTTGTTCTCATCTTACCGTTGCGTGTGGATGGATGAGGATAATTTTCGAAAAGCTGCTCGCCGACGTCTCCGAGCGGCCTTAGCGGGCCGTGAGTTGTTGGGAGGAGATTCCACGGAGATCGGGTTCTAGTTTTAGTACAGATTTTCGCTGCCGGGAAGCGGCGACAGTCACGCAAGTCAATCAACGGAGGGTTTGTGTCTTCTGATTGTTTTTCGCTGCGATACGTCTGACGTATCAGTAGGGGGCAAGTCATCCAAGTCCTATACCCTCTGACTCGCTTGAGACGGCAACGGAGCTTCCCTGTTGGGTTTGGATCCGTCCTGACCTCCATTCGACGAGGAAGAACAGAGGTAGATTAAAATTGATCAGAGCAGGATTTGTTGGTAGATGTGCCTAGAGGAAAACGCTTCGTTGACTGCCGATCCGTGGGGAATATAACCTAAATGGTGCGATGCTGGTCAGTGGAAGCGTGAGTTTATACGCATGCGCGAATTGATCCCTTCGAAGAATGTTGTTCCGGTCATTCAGAGAACCTAAATCGCAACATCAACCTGACGTACCCATGACATCGGATTTTTTGAATAGATGAGACCCGGGTCGCCGCTGCGAAATTCCGGAAGACGCGTCTCGACTGGCACCATTCTGAGGGAGATTAGTCTCTTGCGTGAGTTTGTAAGGCGAAACTAATTGATTGGGCGCGAAATGAAGGGCAGAATGCAATTTTTGCGCATCTAGTCCCTATTTCTAGATTTCTTTAGAATTTCGACCAACCCCTGTGTCCCGTTCCTCATCACTTTGTATCTCTTCTGTTTGAACGACGGTTCGAATTCCTTATTTTCACCTGTCTCTGCGAAAGTGACTCTTCCGACTAACTACAATGTCTATAGATCGACTACGGCTGTGCGCTTGTTCTTCAAGACGTAGTTGGTCTAGTTTGTTCTCGAAACCTTTTGGTGTTTGAACGGTGTATTCAGAGCGGTTTGTGGCAATAGCTTGTATATAGGCTGTAAAGAATGGATACGAACACAGAGATAAGTATATAATATTATGGTGATTATGCGGAGGGTAATGATGAACTGAATTGCATCACGGTACGACCTATGATGTTCGGAGACAGTAAACAACGACAACTTCCCTTGCAGCAGGACCGACTAATTTGATAATACCTAATAAATTCATTCAAAAAAGACGAACTTCAGCTTGGCTCATCATTTTCGACCGGAAAATCTTGTGCTCCTAAGCTTGGTTCCCCCAACCGTTCCGCCCATAAACGTCTTCGTCAGTTTGGATCATCTCTAAGAACCTCCGGCGTACAACCGAGGCTCGTTCGAGAGAGTGCGGACCTCTGCCGTGGAACAGAGCAGTCGGAGTCAGCCAGAAGCATGAATATCATGTGTGTACAGCTTGAAACCCTCCCCGAGAAATCCCGGGCCCTGACTCGTGACGCAGGAGCGGAGCGAGTAGCCCCATCGTTTTGAGTTCTTGTCCCCCGCTGGAATCGTGAGATGTCGCCCCAATCCTGATCTATCGTATTTGGGAGAGTCATGAGCCCACTAGGGATCTGAAGGCAGCGACGGCTCTCTGGGCTCGAATTCTCCATTGGAATTAGGGGGATTCGGGACCCGCCGTCCGCGGCGAAGGGGATCGCTCCACGGTGCCCTCCGAGAAGTTGTCGTTCAGCTCTCTCCCTCCCCAGAAAGCGGGAACGAAGCTTCGTGCGTTCATCCTGGCTCTCCGCTAGCGTATTCTCTTTTCCTGAATGATCTGCCAGAAGGTCCTTCCACAGTACTGCCTTTCACAAGCTCTTGAACAGCCCCGATCGAGGGGGCGCCGCCGGGGATGCGGTCGAATAGTCAGGGAGTAGGGAGTCAGGGGGGATAGGCGAAACGAGAAATGTTGATCATAGAAGAAGCATAGGTAGTATAAGGATGGATAGTTGCGAGTTCTGAGGATTAGTCAACGATGATGACTGATGATTGATTATATCCGTTCGCTGCGTCGAGAGCGCAGAGGTTGATCAATCGATTTCCAAAAAAAGAGTCCGTCCTTTCTGCTCTTAATGATACTTCTTTCGGTTTCAAACAACGGTCCAGATATCTGTCACATCTTGCGGATGTTCCTATGAACTTTAACATTTCTATGGAACAGTCGGTAGAATAGAGAACAAGAAAATTAACCTACGCTTCTGTCTATATGTATGGAATATGCATGCATCTAAACTAGTTTTCCATCGATCGATCGATGGTGGAAAAAATTTATACATGGAATGACCATTGAATGTCGAATGATCCCGCAACAGGGAGACGAGGGAGAACAGAGACAAAATTGATTCCGATCCCCGATGAGGGAGTAAAATTGAGACCACCTACTGTCTCCGTTCATTTCCGCGCTCAGTTCCATCGAGATGTCTAATCACCCGTACTTAATTTTACAGAATATGTTACCAGCTAGTGTGCTTCGGACGATCGTCAAGGTTGCGACGACGCTATTGTAGCCTGACCAGGTTTCCGGACGAATTTTTTCCGACGAGCTTTTCTGGGACTCCGCTGAGCCTTCCGTTGGGTCCCGAAAGAGATGTTCACGCAGTGAAAGTCCAAATAGTTCACCAACATTTTATCGTTTATGCGTATGCCGTGTTCTCGAAGCTCTTTCTTGAATTCCGACACCTCAAGAGGTTCAAACCGAAGTATCTTGTCGTAGAGAGCGGGAGTTTTTCTGATGTATCTGTCGAGAGAAATCGGTGAGTCAATGCCGAACTCGAGTCGACCGCTAGCCCGTCCCGAGGATCTCTAGTCGCCACTGAAGGCTCCCGGAGCGCTCGGGGAACAGCGACTCGCGACGTCACGTGCGGATTCGATCTCCTGAGTGAGCTGAGGGCACTCCTGAATATTTTTGGAAAACCTGGAGATTCTTACCTGGTTATTTTCTCGTCGACATTGTCGCTGACTTCTTCATCATCGTCATGGACCATGGTTTCCTCCTCCGGCACATCACTGTCTTCTCCTGATGACGAAGTCGGCGATGCGACTGGCTCCGCGACTACCGGTTGACTCATATGTGTAGCCTGGTAGATGTGCTTCAAGAGTTTCACCGCTTTCTGCTTCCCAATGCCCTTTTTAATTCCATAGCGATCGAGGTGTTTGTGCATCTCAGGGGTTTTCATTGTGCTGTACCTCGGGAGCGGCGTCACATCGAGCCCCTCGACTAGTCGAGACGATCTCGGGGTGACTTGCGGTTGTTGGGCGCCTTCGTCATCGTCTCCATTATCGGAGTAATCATCCGGAAATCGTTTGCTAATTATGGGTTGACTTAAGCTTTTTCTTTGCATGAACTTGTTTGATTTTCTAAATGGCGCGTCCTCTACAACTACTACCGATGCCTCTCTCTCCCCGCCATCGGATTCGGCCTTATCTATGGGACTCAATAGCGGAGCAGGGTGTATCACAGCCTCATCGTCTGAGAACAGGTCCGAGCTACTAGAGTCGAGCTCTATGGGAAGACCTGCAGATCCTCTCGCACTGTCGTTTCGTTTCTCGTCGTCGGTAATCCTCGTGATGAACGGGGTGCTCTGTTGAAAAGGTGGGAATGACTGGGGCAGTCGTGGGGACTGCTGGATCGAGCACCGGTTGTCCTCCGGAATCGTCACCGAGACCGTTTCACATGTGATGCTCATCCGGGTTTTCTTTTGTGACGACGAGGATCCGTCGAGACGGTTCTCCGATGCTAGGGGAAGCTCGACGGTTTGATTGTCGGCCGTTCGTTTCCTCGTCCGACTGTCGGTCGGTGACAGCTGCTTCTGTGTCAATTGCGAGGGGCTCGGCGACCGCTCCCGTATGAGCCGGGCTGCGAGCTCGTCCGTTTGGTACTGGCAACAAAGAGTGAGGAGATCCTTGCGCAGATGACCATTCAGACCGGGAACGAACGACACGTCGGCGGCGTAAAGATACCTCAGAAAGTAGAGAGCAGCCTTTGAAGAGCACCATTTCAAATGCCAAAAGCAGGAATCGGCACTCAATGTTTGTGAGATCTTCGTGCATCGGACAAATAGAATCGCTTTGTGCGCTCGAATCGGCCGATCTGCCGTTTCCACGACAAGGTCGCTACAGTCCTCCGAGTCCACCAGCTTCAGGTACGATCTCTGCAGTTCTCTGACCAGACTCTCCTCATAGGGGTCTTTCTGTTTTTCTGCACGATGTCCACATCCACATCTTTCGCGATTTCCTGAGAAACACAATTGTCCACCCAATCCGAAACTCTCCGATCCAGATCAGCCGGGAGAGGGGGCGCCACAGAATGCGTCGGGGTGCACGAGGGGCTTTTCTCGGTCAAGCAAGCGATCATCGAAGGCACCTGGTGATTGGTAATTATTTCTTTGAGCGCCGATATTTCCGGAATTCTCTGATCCGAGGTAGTTGCCGTTGTCACCGTTGTCGCGGGCGAAACGACCGACGGTTTTGCGAATGAGTCCTTTTCGTGTCGAAGACTCTCCAAGCTGAAATTTACGATCGAAGTCAGAATTTTCGCTTGTCGATGTCGTTAGGGTCGTTCATTCTCGCCTCGGATAAGGAGATCATTCCAAATACGAGATTCTGAGGGATCTCAGAATGCATAACCTGATTCGTGTTGACTTCGGCTGGTCGCATCTGTCAGCCGGTCTGTCTCTCCGGAGCCTCTCTTTCTCCCGAGGTGAAGACTTTCTGCTGCTCTCAGAGGGCACTTTTCCAGTTCTGTCCCGAACAACTTCGGAATCATCAGCGACCAATCGATCACCGCTCGACTTCCGGATCTGTAAGGAGAGCGTCATGAAACAAAGATCGGATTCCGTGATGATTACCTCGGAGCAGCGCGAATCGAACGGCGTTCAATTCCCGCGGGATTAGGCAGTTTTCATGCGATTAAGAGAATTAACTCTTTTTACGGTATTCACATTTTTTTTTAGGACATGAAAAATCAACATATGTAGGTACATGGTCTGAAAAATCAGCGATGGACTCACATTGGAATGATCAGGGTTGCCACAGTATTCTTCGAAACCAGGAACGACGAAAGAATGTTCGACGTCACCGGCTGCCAGCAGGTACAGATTAGGGACGAGACTAGCATTGGTGTTCCGATTTTTGCGGCGTATCTCACTTTTGGGTCTCGGACAGTTTGGCACCGACGAAGCCTCATCCAATACGGTCCGTAGCCGTCGCTGCGTCGAAGCATCCCTCTGCTCGGAGCTGCACGTGAAAAGTGGATGCAGCGTTTTCTGAACGCTCCTGCCGGACTTCCCCCCGGATCCAGTTGCGGTGGACGAAGCGGCCGCTATCCGGCGCTTCGAAGTCTTTATCTGGAGGATCTTCTTCATCTCAGGGCGGGAGGCCTAGAAGTGAGCACTTTAGAACACGCTGTCAAAACGAATGTCTCTCTAAGCGAATCGGGGCTTGAGGGTCGACGAGCTTCCACCACCCGTCACGGATCCGAGCGTGACACGGTAGCTGGACCCGAAATCCGGAATTCCCATCCAGGAAAAGGAACGATCTCCTGGAGTTTTCCGAGAGCCCGCATGGTTCCGGAGCCCACTCAATATCATTCCAGAGCAGCGCCAAGCAGCCTGTTGCGCCGTGTTCGAAAGCAGTTGTCCGACATTCCGCCGTGCCATGTGCGTCACGAAACGCAACCGTACGCGAAAAAAGTCGCGATCCTCGCCGGTTCCGTCCATAAGGTGACCGGAGGACCGACCGCGGATATTGAACAGTTATTCCGCCAGTAGATTGCCAGAGCAAGAGAGCGCAAGGCCACATTCCCGTGGTCAAATGAACCATAAGTTGAGTTCTACTGAGTATAAGGGACGTCCCACTCACCCGTCTCTGCGGTGGAGACCCCCGCACGCCTGCAGCTTCGAGGCTACGGCAGATTGAGAGTAGACGAAGAGCTCACATATTGTAAACTCCGTTCCAAAATCACCAGCAGCATCAGCACTCTTTCGCAATCTCTCACCGAACAGCAACAGCGAAGCAGCACTGCCTGCGAGCGTAAACACGCTTTGAATTTTGGCGCGCGCCACCGGAGCCTCACGGACTCTCGGATTTTCCTCCCGTCTTGTAATTGCCGAATCTCCTACGCCGAACTCACGCCCGCGGCAATCTCGGATGATAGAAGATCCGTTCCATGGAGATCAGCGAAACTGATTGGTCTCAGGCTGATCGTTACCGCTGGCATGTGGTCTGGTTCCAACCGCGGTCGTCATGGAATCTCGAATCCCGCTGATGGGGTCTCATGCGGTTGTTCTTCGGCTCCGCGAGTTGTAGGATCCCCCAGAAGCGTCCCGACATGAACTTGCAGGTACTTGAAGGAGGAGTTTGGGAGATTTGATCGAGGGACCCGAATGCCGATGATTTCTGCTTCGTGTTCGAGTGGTCGGGCGATTCCCCTCATACCTTCCGACCCCGACTAACGGTCCTATGAAGCCTCGAAGAGCGTATTTTCATGATGTGAAGTCTGCATTGTATACGGTAGTTCGGATTCCGGCGCTGAGTCCGTCTTTTCATCATCGTCGTCCTTTGTCGCTCGAAGGCCGGAAGTTCATCTGATCACGAGTCATCTCGGCCCCAGTATTCGGTAAAAGGAGTTCGGGGATTCTCACTCCGACGCGAAACTTTGAGAAATCGAGATGATTCCCCGACCACCTATCCCTCCGTAGGCTTCTCGGCCGGGACCCGTGGTCGCTCGGGATGAGCTCTAGCGCTACAGTCAACGGTGTTCTACACGCGGACCGCGAACCGCATTGCGGCCCGCCACAATGCTTCCAGGCTTCCATGTTTTCCTTGTGAACCCCGCGGATCGCCCGCTTCGTCATCGACACGACACATTGTCGGGAAATTGGACAGCCCCAATCTATGATTCGTTCTCAGAAAAAGTATTCTCGGGGAAATATTCAGCGCTCGACACTCTTCATGAGCAGGGCAGGGGGAGACCAGGGAATTGTGCGGCCCGTCAGGGATCACGAGTCCCCCAAACTGGCCCGCCGAGCCCATGAAAATGTGCACCTCTGATCTGCAGGCTGCTGATGATCGATGTACTCCGAATGCCATCCCGACATACCTCTGGTGCCACTCCGATGGGAGCTAACGATGATATGCTCCCGGTTAGTGAAAGATGATGAACTTCTGATCGTGGGCTTGTGAGGTTTTGTGAGTCGCCTGGTGAATGAGCGCTGGTTGATCAGTAGCATTAGGACAGTGGTTGGGTCTACATTCCATGGTACAAAGATGAGCAGTCGATGTGCTTCTTCTTTGTTTGGCACTCTTTCTGGACGATCAGAATCATCCATGGTCGGGAACTTCCTCCATGATCTGCATCGGGAGGTCGATCCGCGGCTTGGCCTTCAAGTTTTCATGCGATTCAGGGGATTCCAAATGCGAATCGTCATACATGAATTCGTAGCTCGAGGGATCTTCTCCTGGGGACCATCAAGGCAGAATAATCAAATTCGTGACTGATTCATCCTTTTCGGTCTCACTCATTCCAAAACAGACAACATTACTGTGCCTGACGCCGACCTATCGCTGGGGAAATCCTGCCAGCGCGTGGTCTCAGCAGCAGTTCTGGCCTCATGATTTCTCAGATAGGATATACGGGAATTCCGCGATAAGCCCTCGCAGAACGCACAGGACCTATACGAAAACAATACGAGACCCGAGAGGGGTCAGGGTTTTCTGCGAGCGGATGTCGTAGGGGGTACCGCTGGAGCCGGGCTTTGGAAGATCGGACTCCGAAGGGCGCTTTATCGAAGGCGAAGTTGACGGCCGACGCGGGGAAACGAAGTTTCAGGGGTCTTCGACAGAGACCGGTGAAACCTCGGCCTTAGAGACAGAGAGGGAAATTGAAAGCGAGGCGAAGATGCCTTAAACTTTCTCGGCACCCCTGGAACTTTTTGTGCGGGACTTCGCTGCCCACCTGGGCTGACGTGGTACCCGAGTCTCAGGTACCTGAACCCGGGTGCCAGCTCTGTTGAGGATGATCCTCGGTCTCTGCGAAACCCGAACCGCAGAATTTCATTATCCAGGCCGCCATCGCCGGCTGCCGCAACGATCACTGATTCCAAGTCCGTGCCCTGATGTCTATCTGCAAGAGAACAAAAACCTCGAATCTTTCGGCGGCGGAGAATCTCCCGGAAATACTGCTCTTGTGAAGTCGTGGTAGAGTCCGTCCCGGACCGATTTATAATCGGTGGATATCCTTCGTGCGACTCGAAGGCGAGGATTAGTCCTATGGAACTTCATGGGAATAGGATGCATTGTGGTGGGTCACGAAGACCGAGCGTGATCTCGAGGGTCGTCCCTTCTTCTCTACTTACCGTCGGTTACGGCTTATCCTTCTGGTTGAATGTAGGAAGGCTGTTTCCCATCTCAGACGGGGACCAGGAAAGCGCAGAGCCCCCCCAGACCTGTGGTACATTCTGATCTAGCACTATTGGACTCGATCGATTGTTGGAGCTCTTTCTTGCAGCTCAGAAGAGATCGAATGAGAAAGGAGCGCCCGCCTCTGCCTGCGCATGCAGTAAAGATCACGAACATCATTCCCTCCGATCTCTCGTCAACGAATCTCGCTCCTACAAAATTTCACTCAAGATATTCCGGACGGTACCGCAATGGACGTCAGACACGAAATAACGGACGGTGTCTTGAGCACATGAGCCCGTCGAAGAATTGCGCTGTACAAGCGCAGCAGCCTTTTTCCCGGTGTTGTTATCATTGTCATCATGAGCACTCCGCCGCTGCTGCCGCCGCCGCTGCGGCTGCCGCTGGTTGGCTGAAGTCGAATGTTTTACAACCACTGCTCCCGTTGCGGACACTATGAGTGAGAAGAGTGCTGAAGTTTTCTTGTGGAGCGTCTAAGAAAAGGATGGATAAACGCTTATTTGCTCCGTCGGACTCGATGAGGACTCCCTGAAAGTGCAGGCCGGTGCGAAACTCTTCACTGAGGTCAGTTGGTCTGCGAATGCTCTACGGTGCGCCGTACGATATTCAACAATATGTCAACATTCGCCTGTCTCCTTCTCTGAGGAACAGACGTTCGATTCCGAGGGAAAGACGCCCGGGTACTTTGAACTTTAGTTCCTTTGGACTAGGGGCTCGGAAGCATCTGGTTGGCCAGTCATGACTCGCTCCGTGCTCCGGGGACGGAATTCACTAAGGCTGCAAGAGCTCGAGCCCTGCGTTCAAGCTGAGCAACCTTGACAGCTCGCCTGATTGAACGCTTGAGCTGGCTGCTGGCAGTGCCTGTTCGCAACGTAGTCGCCACGATAATTGATCCCGATTGGTCACAGGAGTCTTTGTCGTTTCATATTCCGCTATGTACAATATTGACTCACAAGGATATTTTCAAATCGATTAGATGGGTTGGTTCACATAGA
This sequence comes from Galendromus occidentalis, assembly GCF_000255335.2. NCBI lineage: Eukaryota > Metazoa > Arthropoda > Arachnida > Mesostigmata > Phytoseiidae > Galendromus > Galendromus occidentalis. Next base: position 526,181 of record NW_003805458.1, read on the forward strand.
GTCAGATGATGCCGATATAAATGTTCCTTGAGCTCTAGACCCTGGCCCTGACACTCTCTCTCTCATTCTCGTTGTTTCTTCGTACCTTTTTTTCTGCCGAGTGGCGAATCGTTGTGACGGGAGCTCTTTTCGCTAGACTGTACGGTAGCGACTATTTGGCTGAGAACCCTCGTACGCCAGCGTCGAGTTCTGACGGGAATCACGCAGAGATTGGAGCGACAATGTCTCAGGCGGAGAGTCGGAACATTTTGAGTCGGACGATTCGAGTCGGTGATAGGTGTTGTCGATGCGACAACCGGATGCATGGCATACAGCTGATAAGAATTTCTCGAGGATTCCGGTCGGTGACTTGGAATGTCAGATCGCGCTCGAGCCCCATGAACAAGGGGCCTTGTTGAGATCCAAGATAATTGCTGAAGACGATGTTTCTCTCTAGTTGAAACACTCCGAAGATGTCTTCAAAAGCCCCAACAGACAACGGGAAGGTGTCCAGGGTTCGACCGATCCAGAGTGAGTATATGATAGTCACCACGCATGCGATTCCGATAGGGAACGGGAACGAACCGTTCTAGCGCGTTCCGCGGGGTACGAAATCGCCGCTGCAGCTATATCGAAGTTAGCTTTGTAACGAAGAATCTTATCTTATCGATGCCGGTCACCTGGATGATTCAAGGGCATCACGTATATTGGTCGCGGGAATCATTGGCCGCAAACTCTTGCCTGACATTAATTTTCGGACCTTCTGTCGGCCGTTCTAGCGCGAAAATGACCTGCCTCCTTACCGGTACGATAATTTTCTTTTAGTCGCGGCAACTGTGGATCGAGTCGATAGAGAGAGGTCAGATTGACAAGAACCGTGCGCGAACAAGTACAAGAGGCTGCGAGAATCATTCAAATCAGTTTATAAATTCCGACGCGTGCACGCCTGTCCTAAGAAGCTGATAATGGAAAGTTTTTGATCGCTGTTCGCTGGGATCGGTCGTCTCCGACGGGTCCAGTGGGCGACACTCGACCATTCTCGTTCCATTCGAACCAATTGTTACGTGGCATATGCTGCTTGTGAGAATCATGTCTCGAGAGCGGAGGGCCAAATGGCAGCCCTATAGCTCGTAGACTGCAGAGCGCTTTCTTGCCATTTTTTTTCATTCAAACAAATGCCTACTAACTTTGCTCATTCTGAGGGAATCGGGAAGTATCGGGTTAAGGACCCCGAAAAGGAAAGGATCTCCCGACGGCCGGGGTCGCTCTTTTGATTTCGCGCTCCGGAATCTAATATTTTTTTGTCATTCATCTTGAGAAGGAGCCGTCATCGCGAGACCTGTGACATCCGGACCTCCGACAACGAGGGTCGCGGCTATGGAAACCTCAAGGCAGAAACAGCATGCGAGCGAGCAAATGCAGCAAATTCGGGACCTCGAGCTGCAGGTGGCCACCCTGCAGAAGAAGAACGTCGAGCTCCAAAGAGAAATGCACGAAGCTCTCGGACTCCAGCAAATCAAATCGAAAGCTGTCGAGGCTCTCCACAAAGATCTGCACAGTGAGTGACCTTGTACTCGAAACTCCGTGTATCACCGAGAGATCTCTGCCATCACTCAACGAGAACCTTGCGGAGTCCCGGACAGAGAAGAGCTTAGCTTGGAAGGGTCCGGGGTCCGAGTCTTTCCTCTGGTTACCGATAGGAAACCTGAGACTAATCAGTGTATTCTCCTTCATAATTGTATTTTCAGCCAAAAGTGATCTCGAGCGTAGGGTGAATGACTTCCTCACGGCTGTATGCAACGACAACTTGGAAGCGGTGGCAGAGGAGGTGGCAGTACTACGTAAGAAATGCTCCCGGTCGGAAGAGTATCTCGCCGAACTCAATGAACGTTACCGAAACGCGGAACTCAAGAATAAGGAGCTCAGCGAGCTGGTGGCAGAACTCAAGTCAGAGCTCGCGGTGCATGGTTCCGAAAAAGTCCAGGCGAAAAAAGGCGATAGAGCAGAGGAGTTGAAGAACCTTGTGAAACGGAATACAGAACTGGAACAGAGCTGTGAGTAAAGATTCTGGAGATTGCCGATCCGAATGCGAGCGAAGGCTCGGTCGGAACTCCGGGGAATCGAAATTCTAATCAGGTGTATCTTGATGCGTTTCGTTTGGCCCCAACAAAATATCCGCCGCGGAGGTTATATTCATGCTGTCCCATTCACGCCCAGGCCAACTGCTCGGAGAATACAAGGAGAGACTTGTCAAAGTTGAGATCGAGAAGAGGGATCTGAAAGCCGAGAATACACAGCTGAAGGGAAAACTGACGAACCTCCAGAGAGATAAGAAACTCCTGCAGGAGAAACTACTTGTAGTGGAGAGTGAATCGAGTCAAAAACTCAAAGATATGAAAGACGCTCAAGTCCGACATTTGGAAATGCTGTCGAAACTACGGAGGAGTCACACAAAGATCGACTCAAAATACAAGCATCTACTGAAAGAGAGAGCCCAATGGCAAAGTTTATTCAGAACGGCGAATGGCGAACTGAGTCGCAGCACAGAATCACTTGCCTCGATTAGTTCCGTGGCCTCCTCGTCGGTGAGCCGCACGAGCTTCTTCAGGGACAGTTCCAACCTCGAAGAGTACAATGTTCATCTCGAGAGCGAGCTGGTGGCTGTGCAGGAGTCGTTGAAGATTTCCGAACGGGACAAGGAGCGACTGGATCGCAAACTGAAAACTCTCGCGGAGCAGGTCGTCGAAGACGAGAATCTCATCGCGGAACTCGATCAGAATCGAGCTCAGCTGGTGGAGGAGCGGGACTCGCTAGCTGAGAAGTGCGCCTCTCTCGAGGAACAAGTTGTTGTTCTGCAGAGAACCGTGGAGGAACTCCGAGACCAGGTCGACACGGTCCTCTTCGAGAACAACGAAATATCCATGAGAGAGGCTGAAGGACGACAGCAGCAGCTGCAGCAGCGAGAGCTGCTCCCGCCGCCGGAACGACTGAGCGCTTTCGAAGGTCAGGCCGTATTGGCCGAGAAGCTCCGCAGTTTTTACGATAATGTTTTGAAGCAGACGGAAGGCGCCTTCGAGAGGAAATTGAATGCTCTCGACTTAAAACTATCAGCCGTTACGTCCGCATGCGACAGATTGAGATCGGGGCTGATCTGTGAAAGAGCGGAGATGCAACAGCTGAAACTGACCGATGCTGAGCAGAAGAGACAGATTGAAGTTTTGAAGAACAACGCAGAATCACTCGCCAAAGATCTCGGTGCTGAAGTCCGAGAACGGAGTAACTCGGAAATGATGAGACTACAGGACGAAGTCAACGCACGTGAAGCCAAGCTTAAAGATTACGAGAAGATGCAGAAAGTCCTCAAGAAGGCTCTTGTGGAGAACGAGAAATTGAAGAACGACGAAAATCTGCTGGCCGCAAAAATCGGAGCAGCCGAGGCTCGAGTTGTGGAGCTCGAGAGCCAACTGAAGAGCGAACAGCAGCTCGTCACCGAAAGCAACGGTGAGCAAAAATCGTTCCTTATTATCTTTCCGCTATTCCCCAGATGACCTATAGACTATTCCTATTATGATTGGTATCCGAAGATCCACGAATCTTTGAGCGCGCAGCGATTCTGATCTTGAGCCTTCGACTGAATATCAATTCCCAACAGGCAAATTGACCCATCGCTTGCGTCAGGCCGAGAAGGAAAACGATCGACTCCAGAGCGAGTTCTCTGATCTTCAGGCTCAGATCGAGGAATTGACTTCGGTTCGGGCTGCATTGAAGGTTGCGTTGAGCGAAAAGGATTCGTTCGGAGCTGAAGCCGCTACCATGGCTCGGCAAGTCGCCGAAATGGAAGGCGAAGTGTCGCGACTTTCCAGTGAGCTCAAAAAGGCTTCTGCAGAGAATCGGATTAACTTGGATAAACTGTCGGAGAGCGCAACGCAGTCGGAAGCTCTGCGAGTGACAATGTCTGAAAAAGCTCAACAAATTGTCAACCTCATCAAAGATCTCGAACGAGAGCGGGCCTTAAGAGTCGCTCTGGAGGGGAAAGTTTCAGAATTGCGCGATGAGTGTCAGAGACACTTGGAAGAGAAAGATTCGAAGCTTGCAAACTTCGCGGAGGATGTCAGGAATGCGAACCGTGAACTCAACGACGTGCTCCGCGACAAAGCGCGCAGAATAGAGGAGCTGGAGTCCCAGGTTCGGAGCGCCTCGGATGCGAAGACCGAATTGGAGAAGTCTGAAACCAAAGTGCGTGAGCTCGAAAATCTCGTCGAAGACACTCTGAGAGAATGTACATCATTTGTTGCGAAGCTGAACATCCCCGTCAAGCCCGGATTGGAGCTCCGGGAGTTTGTGTCTCAATTTTCTCGGGCTATCGAATCACAATGGGTGGAGAAAGAGATCGCGATATCGAGCAAAGACGCCGAGCTTCTCAAGCTGAAATCGGCGCAGGAGCAGAACGCTTCGTTCAACCAAACCATCGAACAGCTCAAGGAGCAGCTCGAAAAGGACGAAAAAAATCTCAAAAGGTGAGTTTGATTCTCCAAACGCGAGGAACATGTGAGATAAATCATGACGTTGAATGGGTCGTGTCCGAAGCGAGTGAGCTCACTAAGTGAGCTTGTATTTCCAGATACGAGGAGATTTTGACAAATCAATCTGATTGCATCGAAAAAATGAAGTCGGAGCGGCAGCAGTTGGAGGAGAGCATGAAGAACCTGCAGGCGCGAGACACGGAGATCATCGAGGAACTCAGGAAAGCTAACGCTGAGACGGAAAATGAGCTCAAACGGACCAAAGAAACCATGGAGTCATTATCTAAAACATGGGAGATCCGCTGTCGAGACCTCGAGAGGCAACTGGAAAACTTGAGCTGCGAGAAGGAATCCTCGATGATTGCATTGCAAGAGCAATTGCAGAGGAAAATCCAAGATCTCGAAGAGAACAACTTGAAGCTCAAGAGTCTGGATGCGCTACCGATTATGGAACAGCGACTGAATGCAGCATCGGCGGAAATCTCAGAAAGCCACAAACATATCGAGTCGCTCTCAAGAGAAATAGCTGAGCGCGACGAGAAGATTCGAGGCAAGAATCAAGTCATACAGGAGCTTGAGACGGAGCTCGGAGAGCGAATCGCCACTTTCGACGAGATGGCCAAGGTGTTCAGCATGAAGGGCGAAGAATACAAGAAGGTCCGCGAAAGTCTCACCGCTTCAGAGGAGGAGCTCGCTTTGGTAACCAGCAGATTCGACGCCCTTAAATCTTCCCTCCTGAAAATAGTCGAAAAACTCATACCCGAAGTCGAGATCGATTCAGATCTGGAGTCACTCAGTGAGAAAGCTTTCACGGCTGTTGAAGACCTATCAAGAAACTCGGAAGAGAAGTTCGCTCTAGAAAATGAAGTCACTACGCTTCGGAGTCAAATCACCGAAATATCCCGGCTGTCGCAATCCCAAGAGCTGCGGCTCGCGGATCAAGCTCGGGCGATAGAAGAGATGGAAGGCACCATCAGAATGTCCAACGAATTCTTGGAGAAAATCCGACAAGAACACACTCAGACCCTGGACTCGCTGGAAGTTGTGAGAGCTGAGTATTCGGAGTTGAAAAGCAGCTCGGAAGAAGCCCACGAAAATCATTCAATTGAAGTTTCGAACCTCCGGAAGCTGCTGGTGGAGTCTGAGAGCATGATGTGTGGTCTCTCCGAACAACGGAACGTAGAGCTTGCCAACCTGATGGACAAAATCCATTGCCTCGCCAAAGAGAACGAACAGATGGAAAGCCGCGAGAAAGAATCGAGCGAAGCACACCGAGCCGAGCTCGCAGAACTGTTGTCCAAAATACAGGAGAACGAAGATCTCGTGAGAGTCCTTGGGCAGGAGAAGGGGGCCCTCGAGACTGAGCTAAGCAAAACTCAATCAGAGCTCGATGCCACCAGGGCCGATTACGAGGGAAAAGCTTCGGAACTCGAGGAACTCACGAGAGTTCTGGCTTCGAAGCAATCCGACATGTCGCGTTTCGAAGAGAAGCTCCACGCCCTCAAGGATCGCTACGGCGAGAAACTGCAGTCGCTGCAGAAAAATCTCACGACGCTCCAGGCGGAAAAGAGCTCGCTCACGAACACTGTCTCCGTGTTAGAGGAGTCGCTCAGGCAGAACGAGGCTGAGAAAGATCAGCTGACTTGCAAGGTGTCTCAGCTTGAAACACAGGTGGAAGGCTTGGAGAATAGGGAGTGCGAGCTCGAGTCGAGTCTGAGGGACAAGTGCGAGTCTCTTGAAGCTATCCGACAAGAGATGGACATTCTCGAGCAGAAGACTCAAGAAGCGTGCTCACAGTACGACGAAACCGAACGCAAACTCACCGAACGCGAAGCCGAAGTGGCGCGTCTTGTCGACGACTTGGCAAATGCGAAAACAGAACTCTCGGAACGCTGCGAAGACGTTAACTCGTATCATGATCACGTGAAAGCTCTTGCGGAAGAGAAAGTCCGTCACGGGGAAGAAGTGAGGGCTCTGAAGAAACGAATTGAAGACAACAGTGACGAATACCAGGCAGAGGCTCTCGAAATGCAACAGGAACTCTCCATCATGACCGAGAGGTACAACATCAAATGTCACGAATGTGAAACGTTGAACAAAGACGTTGCAGTCAAAACCGCAGACATCGAAGCTCTCAACGGGCGACTCGCTTCGTTGGAAGCAGAAAACTGGAAGATCTCAGAGTCGTTGGGCGCGAGCCAGAAGCGACTCGAGACTGAGATTTCCGAACGGAGAGACCTTGCTTCCCAGACTACCCGGCAACTCGAGCTTGAGAAAGCTGATATGGAGCAGAAACTAAGAATTTCCCTCAAGCAGATCTCAACCCTCGAATGTTCTGCGTCTCGGAGCGTAGCCGAGTTGGATCGATTACAGAAGTTGTTCGATGATGAAAAAACGGCACATATTTCTTCCCTGCAGAAAGTTGACCACTTACAGAGTCAGTTGGATGAAGCGACTAATCAATTGTCGGAAATCAAAGAAGCTGCTGAAGGAATTCGTGGAGGCCTAGAGAAGGAGCTCGCGCATACGCGTGAGGAACTCGAGCGTACGAGGGCAGACCACGGCGCAGAAATCGGCGAGATGGGAGAGAAGTTACGCCTCGCCCACAACGAAATACAAAGACTGTGTTCGACTTTATCTCTGGAAGCGGCGAACGCCGAGAGTTTGCGGAATGAAATCCTCGAAGGACAGTCTGCCCTCGAGTCGTCGAGGGAGTTAGAGGGAAAACTTCGGGGTGAATTGCAATCAAAGTGCGCCGCTCTCGCCCTATTGGAGAAGGAAACAAAAGAGAGAGTCGGCGAGCTCGAGTCGCAGCTTGATTCGATCAAGAAAAAATCGGAGCGCGCTTCCAACGAAAATCAGGAAATGAGGCATAAATTAGAACAAGAGTTGATCTCTCTCCGCGGCCAAGTTGAGGGAGAACGAGCGCGTGTTCTGCAACGAGATCAGCAGATTGATTTATTGAAGAAACTCTCGGACGATCTACAGCTGAGATGCAGTCAGCTGCAATTAGAATACGCGTCCAACCAAGAATTCGCGCGAAGTTCCATGCAGGAGAGTCTCGAAGCAAATAAGAACCTACAGAAAGACCTCTGCTCTCTCCGAGAAGAGGTGGAGAGCAAAAAACTTGTTATTTCCCGGAACGAGGACGAAATCGAGGAGCTCAAGAAGCGTTTGGAAGGCGTGAGTGCCGCAGAGCTCGAGGCGAAGAGCAAGATACAGAGTCTCTCGACTCAGCTACAGACGGAGCTTCAACGCGTGTCGGAGGTTGAGAGATCCTCGGAGTCCTCGTTGCATGCGTTGAAGCTCGAACTCGTCACTGCTCAGAAGAAACTTTGCCAAACGTTGGAGGACAGTGAGGAGCAAACTGAACGATCCGAACGTAGCATGAGGAACCTCCGGAAAGAAATCACCGATCAGAAACTCGCCGCTTCCCAGAGGAACGATGAAGTAGAAAGCTTGAAGGACCAGCTAAAGCATTCGGATTCCGCACAGCGCACCTTGGAGAAACAAATCGAAGATTCGAAGCTCGCTCTCGATGCCCGGACGACAGAGCTGGAAGCATTAAGACGGTCCTCGGTCGCATCGTTGAGCGACTTTGAGCGCGAACTGGCGACTACCCGGAAGGAGCTCGCTCGAACAATCGAGGAGGACGCAGAAATCAGAAATCGATTAGAATCAGAGTTAGAGTCCCTTCGAGCGCAGCTGATCGACCAGAAGCTGGCCATGTCTCAACTGGGTTGTGGAGTGCTGAAGATCCGCGATGAGCTCAACGGCCACAAAAACGAATTTCACGAACTTCGCCACGCTGTAGTTGGACAACAGAAAGAGCTTTCTGCTTTCCTGGTCGACCTGACTGAGAAGCTGTGCGCAAAATCCTTCCGACGCGACCTCGCAGTCAACCAGCAGAGGAAACAGAGCCGGCTTGTCGACCGCTGTCTCGAGACACTGAAGCAGCATCAAGTTCTATCGTTGGCGGTGGCGGCGGCGGCGACGGCTCAGCGACCGGACGACGAGGGCCGGCGCGCACTGGAATCTCTCGACACATTTGATGTGCACTTCCAGACCTTCAACGGTCCTACAGCCCAGTTCGTGGCTGAGCAGCAGGCCTCGTCAACAGCAATGATGAAGAAGCTCGCTGCAGCCATGGAACGAGACGACACCGCACCAGATTTACACGATCTGCACCTAAGCAATGGTTAGTGCGCATCCATCTCCTTGAAGTCGCTTCGGCCCGAGAACTTCTCGAACTTCCTTCTATCCATCTGAATTCTGCCCGGCATTGACTTTCCTTCCGCTTCCAGGCGATACCGCAGGAACGATCAAAGTTGATCCCTTCGACACCATCAAGCAACAGAAAATTCTCATCCACGAACTCATGGCCAAACTCGAGATGACCAAGAAAGTTCTCGACGGAGAAGTCGGCAGACGGAAAGAACTTGATGAACGATTTAAATCTTGGTCTACTGACACGAGACTCCACAATGCGCAGGTTTCCTTCAACGTGGCACAGGTATTGGCAGATATGATTTTACCGTAATTTTCGCAGAGCTTCGCCAGAACTCAAGAACTGTAGGATAGAGAATTGAGTAGGCCGCTTGTGCGTAGAAGTTGCGCTGCTAGTCGCTCACAGCCGGATAATATAGATGCGAGAGAGCTTCAAAAGGGACTTGCTAGGAAGGAACTCTTTATCTCATATTTCCTGGCACTTCGCCAGAATTCCGCACCGCAATCATTTCGACGCGAATCTGAACATCAGTCGATGCCTCGGGAGAAATTCTAAACTTAAAGAGAAAGATTCCCAGATTCGAGGTGAGTACATCGACCGATGGTACTGCGGTGATGGCAATAATTCTTTGGGTGACGAGTCGAGCCTGAGGAAAACTCGTCTCGAATGCTTCGGGCGGACTGATGGCATTTGTTTCGCGCTGCTTCCATTAACTCATCCTTGCTTAGTACTCGAATCGACCGGGTCGATTCGACCTCGATGATGGACTCGCACAGAAAGATAACATGTGAAGGATGCGGTGATGAGATCTGGGGCCTGTTGATAGGACCAGTCGGCTTGCCTTTGAATCTGACGAAAGATGCCCATGATTTCTAGATGAATCATCGCGACGACACGTTCGACAGCGCTCCCATCATGGATTCCCAAAAACAGCTGATTCCCGAAAGGTCGCTACATGTGACTCGACAATTCCCCACATACGTGGAAAGCTTCATTCGGTGGCTAGTTAACACAGCTCCTCCAAGGTGAGAGAGATGCGGCTCTGATGGAGCGATCCTTTCAGCATTCTTTCTCATGTCAAGGGCTGGAATACGGTGACCAGATACTGACTACCTTCGATTTTTCTTCACAGACCGGGAGCTCTCCCCCAGAACTGAGTCCTCTGAAAAAGCCGACACCTTAATCGTCAAGCGCGAACCGGCGTACAATGGCACCTCTGGCAGGAAATCGTTCGCACAAGCATTTACATGTTTCATTATTATCGATCCGAGTTCAGATGTCTCGCGCTCAATCGCGACTGTTCCACCACGACTCCCTCATCCAATTTTATTGATGCGGTACTTCGCCCCATCTTGTGTTCCTCTTTTCTTGTTCTTTTTCGGTTGAATTTGCATCCTCTAGCCGTGCTCGATGGGAGAAAATCCTTGACTGCACTATCTTGTTCATGTTTAGTTCATTGAGTTTGTGCTGACCTCCGTGTCAGGTGATATGGTGAGACCTCCACTGTTGACAAAAATCTTCCGGACCCGACAAGTTTGGCCGTTGATAGTTCATCCTCCATGATTTGATCCAGGAGATACACTGTACACAAAAAGCTACGCTACAACGGGTGGTCCTATAATGGACATTTCATGTCGGAATTCTCAATCGATACAGAGTTTGAGAGACAGGGCGAAATAAGTATTCCAGATTGACAGGATACCGAGAACCGTGCGACGTGTGAAGCCTTCGACAGACTCCCACCTCTATACGGGTATCCTGGCAAACTATATTTTTGTACATGCATAGTTGACGGAATCCCAATTGACATACGCTTGAAATTCATTAAAATCAGAACCCGCTCTAGCGTGTCTCCCCTGCTGTGGGCTGTTCACATGGGGATACAACGCTTTTGAAATAAATTGGACATGTTTACCACCATTCAAGTTATCCGCTCCGAACTGCTTGTCCGCTATGATAAAAACGATAGAAGTCGAAACTGCGTGACCGAGATTATTGGACTCATTTCTTCCCAGCAGCACCGGAACCCTCGACTACTTCCTGATGTTGATCGCGGGCGAGGTAATTCACGCGAGAGCATGTGTTTCGGAATCCCTCGAACCGCTGTTAGCAGTTCTCCAGCAGTACACGCATGCCATTGGAATGGTTCACGAGGCGAAGCTTTGGAGGAATACTCACTCTTAAACAGGTCTTACTCAGGATGGTTGAGCAGAACGGACTCCCTGCCAATACGGAGAATGTCATTGTTCATTCTTATTGTTCCTGTGTGGCGGAACGTGATTTATGGCGGACGAACCTTGCGAATCAACTTGAGCGAATAAGGTCCGGTCAATCCAGATAGAGCCTCTCGAACGCGGACATTGGGTCTTCGATTACAGCGCAGACAAGTTTGAGCTCGAAACATATTTAAGGCCTTTCTTCCCCGAAACAGTCAGTCAGAATGTGCAGTCTTCAGTCCGAAAATCGAGTACCGTTTGGCTTCCTCGTTGATATCGCTGTTCTCGCTCGTCTATTTAAGAGCAGAGCTTCTCGTCGCTACACTCTCGCTTTCCTGAGTGTGCACTTCTCGCTTTGATTTTCCAGAGTACGCTGGCAACTCCGCATATCTTCCGGGGTATTCTGTTATTGTCCCCTTCGTTTGCGGGGGTTTGTACATCGCCCAGAGTCATATGAAGGGATACTGAACGATCGGCGTGAACGCTTCCAATTAATCGGCTCCTTGACGACGAGAAATTCGCTGGAACAACGCGCCAGAGCTCTATGGAGGTGGCGGAAACTTCCGCGCCCGACTAGGGTGACGCCGGAGAAGCCCACGCCCGAAGGGCTCTGAGCCGAATTCCTCGCTCGGATGAATTCGTTCCATCACATTGAATTAAATCAGCTGTTCGCTGTCGCATCTCTTGTGGAGTGTTAGGTAGGCCTTCCAGCGGATCGGATCCGCGGATCCGGATCCGCAGGATCCTCATGATTTTCGCGGATCTGGATCCGCAAGATCTGCAGGATTTTTACGGATCCGCAGGATCCGCACGAGTTTGTTCCACGAATTCCACGAATGTAGGGAAAACCATCGTACATTCATAGTAGTCGGGAGTAAAACGACCATTAATCGCGTTTCTCCGATGGAGGAAGCAGGTACCGCGAGTTATGAATTTCCCATTCCGGTTCGGAACCTCTCGTCTCAAAACTGAGGGCTTGTTCCCTCACTCATTTCCCGCCGACATGACGGCTCTGCACGTCGGACTTCGCTGCGGGGGTTGACCGGGATCCGGTCGATAGCAGCTGAGAGACAACTGCGCATACCTCAAGCGCAAGCGTTCTTGTTCCGCAGTTCGTGATCTGGACTGCTCCCCGCGAACAAGTTTGCAGAGCCTGAAATTATCGAGAATAAACTGCAGCCCTCCTGCCGGGACGAGCCCGTACATCCATTTTTGTTGTTCACCTTGTATTTAGACGGAGCATTCCTCATCATGGAGGACTTCAAGGTGGCGACGGATCAGAAGAGCTGGGTTTGGAAACATTTCTTGAAGTGTTCCAAAAGCGGAACATGCACGAAATGCTCCAGGGTAGGCTCCGCTTAAATATCATAAACATATGGAGTTCAGCAGCGAATCCGCAGAGAACTGTACATAAGCTGTACACATGTATATGTATTTTTTTCTGGATCCGGTTTGGTGCGGATCTTATCCGCGGATCCGAGCCCAACGGCTCCGGGATCTGCGGATCTCAAATTTCACGGATCTTTGGAAGGCCTAGTGTTAGGGCGATCGGGAAGCGCGCGGCACCGCCGCTAACTCCTTTCGCGCGTCGCCGAAAGCGACGATGTTGAGTCCGTTAATGAAAAGGGTCAGAGGCTACTTGGCCATGGAGATGCATAGAGGTGTTTTCAGTCTCCTCCACTCCTAGGGTATCGTGTGTTACTACAGTGGCGACGAGGATAAGTTTTTCCATGGTGGAACACTAGCTGTGCCTTCAATCACCAGAAAGTGCAGAAACCCACGGCAAAACTTCAAAATGCCTCTTGAGGTTGGTGACTTGAGCCTGGTCGTCCAGGAAGCCGTAAAGACTGCGCTCCTCCAGACGTCGAGCTCGCAAAAAGATATCATCAAAGACTTGATGAGTTCGACAGCTGGAGAGACTCAGAAAGTAACTGACTCTCTGAACGGTCGCATTCCGAATTTCAACTATGATCCAGAAGCTGATCTAATCTTCGAGAAATGGATCAATCGTTACGCACCTGTTCTGGACACAGACGGGGTTTCCCTAACAGAGGTGATGAAGAAAAATTTCATCATTTCCAAGTTGAGGGCGAAGGAATGCGATCGTTTCGTGGCTTACATACTCCCGAGTAAGCCAGAAGATGAATCTCTGGACGGTATCATCGAGACACTCAAAAATCTCTTCGGCCAACCGGCGTCGCTGTTCAGACGGCGCTTCAAGTTCCTTCTGACGAAGAGGGACGGGAAGGAGATCACAGATCTTGTTGGCATTATCAATACTAGGGGGAAGCTGCGGAGCTCGAGAAGCTCACTCCCGAAAATCTGAAATGCCTAGTGCTGGTCAACGCTTTGAGTGCGCCGGAGGACTTGGAGCTTCGGACGCGAGCTCTGCGGAAATTGGACGAGGAATCCACTACATTAAAATCCCTCGCCAAAGAGCTGCTGACTTACACACAGCTCAAACGCGACGCCACCAGCAGTTCAGACGTCCGACCGACAGTCAGCCACTTGTCTCAGAAGAAGTTGCCTAGACCTCAACAGCAACGGGGAGCGCTTCCGAAAACTCCCTGTTCTCGATGTGGTGAAGTCCGACTCGGAATTCATCTTTGTGTGCCTGAAAACTCGCGGGTTCTCGTCTGAAGAGTGGCTTCGACATCTCGATCGATCTTTCCCAGAGGGGTGCACCCAAGAAAATCCACGACGGGCACGTGTATATTCGAGAAAAGCGGAGTAAGGACGGTTTCACGCAGTTCTGGCGATGTAAACGAGATCGAGTTGTCCCGGCATCGAGTTGTCATGTACCGGACGCGACCATGTCCAGACTTATTATTATCGGATTAGACTGGGAATCCCCAGAAGCCCGCTACCACACATAAATAAAGGATTCGCTCGCGAGGGTGCTTGTTCTCGCCGGGGGATTCGTTTGCACAAGCGATGCCACCGGACGCTTCATTGGACGATAAAATGGCGCAGCGTCGCAAATGACGGCTCACACTTTGACAGCGTGGACGATATTGTGCAACTCGCTCGCCGCCCGATTTCGTTCCTTAACCCATCCGATCCTCCATTGGATCCTCCCTCGTTGATCCCGACTTGCGAGACTCGGCCTGTATCTCACGGGCATCGAAATCACGGCAGAAGCCCATATACCGTCATGAAATATATTTCCGGAGGGGAACTACCTACTTCCTTCGGCGGTCGTCGCTTATGAATGCTAGTCTTTGCTCCGACTCATCGGGGACTGACTATACGAAAAATGGGGCTGAACGGACTCGGCCCCAGTGATTCCGCTGTTCCGAATACACTTGCTTATTTTCAAGTTTCCCGGAGGGCTCCTTACGCATATGTGAAAGTGACTCAAAGAGGTACCACAAATACGGCAAACTTTATTTGAAGAAATATTCGTTGATTGTCTCACGGTAGAAACAGATCAGAGCTCGATCCGTGTTCATTGCACGAAGTCATAAGGCTCAGGAGCTACAGGACCGATGTAGAAGGGGCTAATCCTGTGACTCATCGCTCTCGATACTCGAAACACTCTGCCCTCGCTCCAGAAGGGCTTTCTGATGCTGAAGACTAGCGATCAGGTCAAGTTTCTTCTTGCGACACTTGGCTGCCGCAATGCGATTCCTCGCCCTCCTGTCTTCGAGCTTCTCAGGAGTAGTGAGGTTGGCAGATCTCCGTCTGGCGCTCTGCGAAGATTGTGCGGGAGTCGCATTGGATGTCCCCGCCACCGATGGAGGTTCTGCGCTTGTGCTGGGCACTCCTGAAGGTTCAGAGCTCGCGTTGGAATCTGAACCGTCGAGCCCTCCAGCGTGCGCCGACGCTGTCGCGCATGCCTGCAGCGTGGAGGATGTCCCAGATGTGTGTCTGGCGATGGATTCCTTGAGTTCGGCGATGAGATCCAATTTTTTCTGGCGACATTTCGCTGCAGCGATGCGATTCCTCGCTCGTTTGTCCTGGAGCTTGTCGAAGCTTGAGGGACCCGCGGGATTCGTTGATGAAGTTCCCGCAGCCTCTGCGGGAACGACCCTGCTAGGTTCGACGATCGTTCTCGCCGGTTGAGGCACGTTCGATATTTCTCGGAACACGGCCGCTTGAGGTCTGAAAACATGGACAGCCCCGGCGAAAGCTGTCAATGCTGCCTGCGGGGCCGCCGATGCCTGCGGTACAACTGGAGCCTGCGGTACTACCGGAGCCTGCGGTACTACCGGAGCCTGCGGTACTTCCGGAGCCTGCGGTACTACACTGATTCGCAGTGCTCCCGATGCCCACGGTGAGGCCCATGCTGCCGCTGTGGATGTTCGCGGTGTGGTCGCCGCCGCCGAGACTGTCGCTGGTGCTCTCACTTGAACTCTGACGGGATCTGGTTCCCCGAGTGGAGTCAAACTTAAAGGAACAGGTGACTTCAAGAAATTAAGCCCGAGCTCATCGAAACCCCGGTGTAGGATTGCCTCGAGCTGAGGACTGGTGATGAGGACTTTTTCGAGATCGGGTGTCTCCAATACAGTCACAGTCGTCATCGGCCGGGCGGTGGCGAAGTGAAATCTCATATTCTTCGCGGAGAGTTCCGTCGCGCCTTGATCCAAGTCGATTCGCATGGCTCGTTTCCGACTTCTGATCTCATCTCGCGACGGAGCTCCTGAGGTAGCCATGTTCTCCATGAGTGATGCGGCGGAGGACGGGAGAGCGATACTTGATAGCAGAGATCGAGGCACAGCGGAATTGACAGAATAGCGAAAATACAGGGCATATATACAGAGTCATCGAGAGAAGAAGTGTGACTTTTGAGAGAGGGGCTGTATCGGGTCACTCAGAGATAATGGGTTCTTGATCGAGACCCCGACCCAACCTCGCGAGAAATCGAGAGAGGGGGGGGAGGAGGACTCAGGAGGCTCGGATTTTTCTGAGAATTCCGATCCGAATTCGGAATCACTCTGAAACTCAATCACTTCTCGGAGTGCCTTTGAGCTGTGGAATTCCTATTCACCACATGTGCTCACTACATGGCGAGATATTAGCAGGCTTCGGTTTGGAGTCGGAAGTCGGCTTTGGGTCCAGTCAATGCTCAAGGGGGTTGCTAAGTCGAGCGGTATTATCGGTATCTCTATTATCACAGGAGGAATGACCGCGTGCGGTTGATGAGGCGGATTGGACTATGCGGCTGCTCTCAAACGTCTCCCCAGGACCTCGGATCGAGGGAACCATGAGGACGCTCTGCGTCGAAATCGGCTGATGGATCGAGCCACGATCCGAGATTGTGCATCTGGACTCCTCCGAGGACAATGGCAATCTCATGAAGGCAATCAACAGGGGAAGCTTAGAGCAGATGAGCTCCTACCCTGCCCCACTAATCCAGCGTTTTCGGACGGTATTCAGCACTTCTTGATCTCGCTAGGACAAACACAATACTGCGAGCCCTCCATGAATGATTCCGGAGCTCCTCCGGCTGCTTCGTGTGGGATACGCTCAATGATCCTGCTCGTGAGTCGATATTTAATCCGAAACTTCCTCCGAACTCACCGTTATGGGAATTTATGTAGGTTCCTGGTGCAAAACGGTCCAGTTCTAGAACTACGCTGTGTGACGAAGATTCTCACCTCTTGGGAGTAATGAAGGGTTCTGAGTTGTTGAGAAGAGCAAACTGTTGACCTGGGCAACAATGATGTGCCAGTAAGGCCGGACAGCGCGGTATTGACAGTCGCGCAGTGGGAAGATTCCAGTTCTCCATCACACAATCTCGCCCGGGATGGATCGTCCTGTCGTTCTCGGTGCGACATCTCGGGCCGAGCCTTCCTGAACTCATCGTTGCTTAAGCAGACTCACGGAGACAACCCAAGTTTGGGGAAAACTTCGACTGTATCCGAGCAGAGCAAGAAATTTCTAGAATTTCTGAGCCCCGCGAGAAACTCCGTCTCGAGACTGCTTGAATCATCCTGATGAGGCCTCATGTTTGAGGGAGCAGGGAGATGATGAGCGAGCCCCGATAGCGACGTCGGAGACTCCACTGACTTCTCTGGAAACCGGCGGGAAATGTGTCAATCGCTCATCGATCCTGGCAATGAGGATTCGACGTAGACATACGGAATTCTCCACAAAACAGACTCCCGCTCCTCCAGCAGATTTTTCCGTTCCGCTCCCATACCGATCCATGTCAATAGGATCGCTTCTATTAGGTCTATACTCGCCAGGTCAAAATCTGGAGGCAACAGCGCGTTCAATGCTTCGTTGCGTGTCGCGCACAAACACGTATCTTGACGGAGGCTGCAGCGATGCCTTCAACGACCTAATCGTTCGAATCGTAAGAACCTGGCGTCCGTGAAGCTCAACGGGCCACCGCTTCCGAGCCCAACAATGCCGTCGAATCTGGAAGGTAGGTACTCGCCCCGATATCCTCGCTAGCTCCGAAAGCACTTTGGAAATCGGGAGCGGCGTGAACTATGCTTCTGTCTACCTTCACTCGAGACTATCGAAACGAAGGGGGAATCGAGGGATGATCGGATAGGCACAGCAGGTTGCCGGTATGCACGTTTACGAGCATATGTGCGCTACAAGGAAAGCGTCGTCCTCGATGGGCTCTTCTTGGTCTGTTAGGACTTCCCAGAGCGCGAGCTCAGGTTTGGCGGTGAGCTCCTGAGAGACCGCTCTCAGCGGACTCTTGACGTGACGGAGCTCTACAGTTCGGGGCATTCCCATACGACCTGCGGGAATCCCCGTGATGGAATCGGAGGGAGCAGCCGATGGGTGCAGCTACGAATTCAATCAGTAGACTGCCCCCTAGATGTCTTTTGTATCGATCTGGAATATTCACCGAATAGAAGCGATATTCGTGCGGGCTCAGGCTTCGGGAAGTTGGTAGTTTCTCGGAGCCATCCACCCCAAGCTCAACTCCGATAGACCACATCCACTCTCTGACTTCAGCGTCGGAGTTCGCGCTCCGATTCAAGATCCCTTCACTCCCATATGTGTTCGGGGGATGGGATCATCGTAGACGCGGTTGTCGCCGTTCTTGGAGGTACTACACATGCATATATTCAAGCAGTCAAATATCGACATAAAAACGTGATCTGTTCTTGAATGTTCGCAAGTCCAAGCACATTTCGTCCGTCGCGCCCATGCTGACGAGGGTGCCCCGGGCAGAGGAGACCTGAACGACCCGCAAATCCGATTCCTATGTGCGATGCCAATCAGATTGCCAACTCGTTCCGGAGATTTGGCCGTATCCGAGGTTCGACTAGGATTAGAATAAAAGTCGAAAAACGTCTTCGTACCAAGAGATGGGGATGGGAATGTTCAAATGGAGAGACAGATTCGGAGGTTCTTGAAATGAGCTCGCAGGGCGCAACTCAATTTCGGGAGGAATAGGGTGTCGAACGAAGTCTGCGGAGTATCGCAATTCTCGCGTGCTGGTAATTTCGGGTACCACACGATGGTCAGGCGCAGAATGAAGGGATGGTTGAGTGATCAGAGCCCTACCTCTTCGCGAGCGGAATTTCACGCAGTCGCGTAGAAACCGCTCGAGCGATAATACTCCCGCGAAATGTCGCTGTGCATCACATCTGACATCTATGTGCAGTTTCCAGTTTCGAGCCTTAGCGGCTATACTAAATTGCTCTACGCAATATAGCGCAACCCATACTCTACGCTTGATGCGGGATTCTTTTCAACAGCGAGAGTCCGATGCTATCAAAACGAAATCTAGGAATTCGAATCAATCCGACTCCATCTCTGCGATCGAAGATTGCGTGGGGGGGGTCGCGATTAGAGGCCAATATAGCGGGTCTGGCTCGTGAGAGCTCCTCTTACTTGTATATACACTACCGATCAAAAGTTTGAGAACACTCGAGAATTCATGGATATTTGGAAGAAAAACGTGTTTCCCGCCGGCATTCGGCACTGAAAGGGTACGCATGATGCCGAACAAACCGGTCGACATGATCGGCTACGTCTTCGACTTAACTCACATGCAACGCCGCCGGCCGCATTGCTTTGAGAAGGGATTCCTGAAGGGCTCGTCGCAAGACGTTCGAATATCGGTCCCTTCAACACCGAGCCGGCGTCTAATTTTCAGGTCGATATCCGCACAAGGGCTCGGAGAAAATGAAAGTCCACGAAAATACTGCGCCGTAAAGCGGATCGGCCCGCGGGAAGAAGTCTCGATTTATTCATGAGAAGCGCAATGGCGCGATGACATCCCGATTCAGATCTTACTCTCCTCGAAGAAATTGCCGCGAGCTCTAATGACGGCCGCACAAACGCGTTGCATTCTTCTCACGAGTTTCTCTATAGTCTCCTCATCGATGCTCGCCCACTCTTCCCGTAGGACGTCCCAGAGCGTCGTTGTATTTGTGATTCGTCTTATACGGATCTTTCTATCTAAATGGTCCCACAGTAACTCGATAGGGTCGCAGTCGGGACTCTGAGGAGGCCATACCATCAGCTTCAGTTCCCCCTGCGACTCCTTCGAACGAAGATAATTTTGGCAGATGCGGGAAGTGTACTTCGGACCATTGTCTCGCTGGAGCGTGAAACCGCGACCAATCAAACGTTTTCCGGAAGGCACGGCGTGCCTCACCAAAATTCGGTGGCAGTAAGAAGCATCCATGCGTCCTTCAACTTTCACGATATCACCGACTTTAGCCCCACCAAAACCTCCCCAAACAATCACCGACCACCCTCCATGCTTGACAGTGGGCTGTGGACAAGCTAAAAGCATGCGCTCACCCCGTCTGCGGCGGACGAATTTGCGTCGCACAGTGGGCCAGCGGCGGCCGAAAATACCTTTTATTTAACGGATGACGATTGAAGCTTCCCAGATGGTCTGTGATGACGGGAAGAGTACCTAGGTGGCCTAAAATTTCCTCGGGAATCCGAATTTCGACTCAGAAATTTGATCCGAGCAAAATTCGAGGACCTGGAATGGTATATTGTCTGAAAATGAAAAACGCGAGAGATCTACCGCGATCGAAAGCGCCAGAAGGGCGATTTCCGACACCCGAGGGCTGGGGACGTCGCACAGTGTGGCCAAACCCGATTTTAGGCGGCAGAAATTATTTCAGTGAGTTTTTTGGATTATTCTCGTGTTACGAACTCGTATCAATCATCAGAGGGAATTTCTGGCTCTGAGCTCCTCGGAGAGCCGCGTACAATAGCTTAGCAGGTCCGGCTGGCAGAAGATCTTTGACCTTGTTCCGTTCTGTGCTCTCCGCCGAGTCCGAGAAATTTGTCTCTGGTCGTCCCGCTCGAGGTGTCCCTTGAAACGCTTTCGATGGTTCCGGCTCCTCGGGCGCGTCTTGGTATTGGTATTTATTTATCCTCATTTAAGTTTCTTAAATGACACTTTCACTTCAGTGGCAAGTAGTCTCAGCGGATATTGCTAGTTTCTTCCTTCCTCCGCTGTAGGAGTCTCTTGGTGTCGCGAATCATCCTCGAGGAGGGGTCTCTGTCAAGTCCCAGTCGTTTCAGTATTTCCTCTTCCTCGAAGAATGCTTCGTTGCATTCGCAGATGACGCGGCCTATGGTTTCCGGTACCATTCCACACTTGACACATGTGGATTCCAGTCCCGGCTCGGAGTAAGACCTGTTCGTCTTGTGCGGGTAGCTCAGTGTAGTGCACGATGAAATCGAAGCTTTTGGCTTCGCGCGATTCAGCTCCTTCAGCGAAGAACCGTTCCGCTTTCGAATTATGTCTCCCAAGTTTCCCCTCACTCGGGACACATGCCTGCTGATCTACTTCCTGATGTGAGATCTGTTGCTTACTTGCTCAATTTCAACATGAGCATGACTCAAAATGAGTTTCTCCAACCCATCGATGCACTCGTCCTTCGGGGAGTTGAAGATTGTCTTCGCAAATGCCCTCCGGGGCACTCAAATTCGAATATCTGAGAACAGCACGCATTCACGTTTGCCAAAACTTGCTGGTTTTTTTTTTCGGAAATGGAAGGCGGGGGAATGAAAGAAGATTTTCCACCCCATGAGCCGCCCGGGTCCGCCATGGTCCATATACTTTTTTGACGGTGAAATTTCATGAAAATCAGTTTTTTTTCGCAAAAAAAGATGGACTCAGAAAACCTTCTGATTTGCATATTCTCGTCGAATGAAACGCTAAACGTGAAGTTTCAGACTCAATCTTACTCACGATTCGGTGTTTGCTCCTTCCTCGATCGATTCCACGGAAACTCGAGCGTCAGCACGAATCGGAAGAAAAAAGTGACGGTCCGGAGCAAAAAAACTACCTCATTCCGGAGTCTCTCCACGGAGATACAAGTGCTTGGTTTCTGATTGGTGTGTGTTTCCGAGGTCCCCATACTTCCTCCAGAACGCCGCGACATAACTTTTCAAAATTTTTCATTTTCAATTTCTGCCGCCTAAAATCGGGTTTGGCCACACTGTGCGTCGATTGGAAACAATATTGGGAGCTCGAATTAGCTCCGTTGGATTCGCGAGCCGAAAACAATCGACCATTAGGGATATATGAGAGTAGACTGTTGTCGAACTGATTCGCTCTGTTTTCACTCGATTGTGGAGTGAGCCAGGAACCCACTCAGCCCAGAGTGTCAACTTCTCCCACAGAATTCTCATTTCGAATCGATTTCCACGCTGGGATCACGTGCATCCTCAGCGAATGCTCGGCAGAAACAATCGAACACTTTTCATTCTTCGTGATCGTCTCCATCGTTGAACATCGAGTGATACAAGGAGAGAGAATTTAGGCGCTGTTTCTCCGTTGACTGTGATCAAGGTTTACCCCTTCGTGGTCTGGACAAGAAGGCTGCGGATCGTTCGCGGACCTTCGAAATCAACACTGAATCACCTCCTCAATACATCACGTCGGTGAGCGCATAACTCGGATCGCTTGAGTAATCACGGAGAAACAATCATGATCGAAATCCCTTACTCGCTCCTGCTCAGAGTGGCCATTCAAAACGGAAAGGAGCTCGAGCCAATCATGCGAGCAATACAAGCCGGGTCTCTGGAGCTGAAGATACCACAGGAGCTTCCAGGAGAAGTCAGACATTTCCTCGGGCAGAACTTCCTTCCCCAGTTGAGGAAAAAGCTGAATAAGAACAACCGGAGTATAGAACGCATGAAAGAAAAATGCACAACCTGGTTGGAGAGAAAATTATTCATCGGAGTTTTTCCCGAGAGTTCATGCAAAGATACCGGAACGTCTGACGGTGATCCTGGTACCGGAAAATCCGAGGGGGATTCCACTACCGAGACATCCACATGTGATCCCGCGAATCCGGAGAGGCCCCGCGGCCGGGGTCGCGGTCGCCCGCGAAAGGACTTCAACGACTTAGCCGCTAGGAGTCAGAGGAGGAAGATCAGAGAAATCCAGGGAAGCATGAATCCCGACCTACTACGTAAAGCGGCGAAACATCCGCCCTTCTGTCCGGAGGAAGCGCTCGCCATGAAGCAATATCTGGATCTGACGAAGCAAAAGTACCAAAACCTCAGAACGAAATTAAAAAACCGTGGTATGGACGTCATTCCCTCCTGCAACAATATCAGAGTTGCCAAGAAGACATGTTATCCCAAAGATATAGAAGTTACCGAAACGTATGCGCTCGTTAAAACGCAAAGTCTCCTTGAACACACAGCCGAACGCTTATTACTCGCAATGTCCGCAGATGATCTGCGAAAAATGGTCGATGAGATGTCGCTTGTCTTCAAATGGGGCTGCGATGGATCGTCTGGACACAGCGAGTACAAGCAAGCCTTCTTAGGACCCACCGTTTCTTACACCAGTATATTCATGTCTCCACGGACGGTCCCTTTGACTTTTCGGAGCCAAGATGGCCGCACCTTTTTCTGGCGCAATCCCAGGCCCTCGTCAACTCGACTTTGCCGGCCCCTCAAGTTCGAGTTCATCAAGGAAACCGCAGCGGTCATCCGGGCTGAAGTCGAACGCATGGAGAAAGAGATTGAGGCCCTACATCCTGTGGACATTGTGGTCCAGGAGACGCATTTCACGATAAATTTCGAGATGCATTTCTCAATGGTCGACGGCAAAGTTCTCCAAGTGATGAACGACTCCCAGTCGATGGCCGTATGCTCGATTTGCGGCGCCAAGCCGACTCATCAGATGAACGATTTGGACCTGATGTATGCGAAAGCGCAGCCTGGGCCGGATAAATATCTTTCCATGTCCCCCCTGCATGCTAGAATAAAGATAATGGAGTGCTTGCTGAAGATCGCTTACAACTCCAAGTTCAAGCGCTGGCGTGCGACCACCGAGGAGATGAAAGCCATGAGAGCAGCGGCCAAAGGAGAGATCCAGAGGAAGTTCCAAGAGACATCGGGCTTGAGAGTCGATAGGGTGCGACAGGGCATGGGGATGACAAACGACGGCAACACCTACCGACGCTTCTTCGAAGATCCCCTTGCGACAGCGAATATCACGGAATTGGACGAGGGCTTACTCGGGCGATTCCGTACCATACTCAATGCAATCAATTGCAATGGGATGATTGATGTCGAAAGGTTCGAAAACTTTCGTATGGATACGGCTGTGATCTACGTTCAGCTGTACCCGTGGTATCCGATGCCGAACACCATGCACAAAGTCCTCGTTCATGGAAGTTACATAATGAGATCGGCTGAAGCTTTGTCCCTCCCTATCGGGTCACTGAGCGAGGAAGCCCAAGAGGCCACGAATAAGGTTTATCGAGAGAACCGCCTCGGACACTCCCGAAAAATTTCGAGATCGACGACCAATGAGGATGTATTCCATGAAATGCTGGTTCTCTCGGATCCTTACATCAACTCTTTCGGGTCGCAACCGCCAGAAACCGAATATGAGCTCGATGAAGATTTGCAATACCTTCTGAAAAATTGTGACGCTCATGGTTCCGATTCAGCATAGTGTAGAAATCGATTCGAAATGATCCGAAAGAGCCCTCTGTTAGAGAATCTGAGACTCTGGGCTGAGACGGTTCTCGGCTCAGTCCACAATCGAGTGAAAACGATGCGAATAAATTCGAAATCTGCCTATTCTCATATATCCCTAATGTTCGATTGTTTTCGGCTCGCGAATCCAACGGAGCTAATTCGAGCTCCCAATATTGCTTCAAATCGATGTCCCCAGCCCTCGGGTGTCGGAAATCGCGCTTCTGGTGTAATTTTTTTCTAAAAGGTATTTTCGGCCGCCGCTGGCCCACTGTGCGTCGTTTTGAGTTGAAAACCTCGAACTTCGATTCGTCCGTGAAAAGGACTTTCCTCCAATCGGATGGCGCCCAGTTCCTGTGTTCCTTCGCCCAAGCCAATCTCTTCTGCCTATTCTTCGGTCGGAGCAACGGCTTTTTGCAAGCAATCCTTCCTTCAAGCCCAACTTTTCGGAGACGGCGTTTGACCATAGATACGGATATTTCTCCATCTCTGCCTTCCATGAGGTCACCACGGATATCCCGAGCTGTCTTGAATCGATCGCGCTTGCTCATCACGAACATGTAGGGATCCTCCGCCTTGGTTGTTCTGCGCGGTGCTCCCCTTCTGGGTCTATCACAGTTTTTGCCTGTTTCCTGATACCGTTAGACTGCGGTTATAGCACCGCAAAGTGAGACATTTTCAAGACGTGCAATGTCCCTATAAGTGTGACCTGCTCTCCTCGAAGCCACGATCGCGGCTCGCTTCTCTGGCGAAATTTGAGCACGCCGAGACATTCACGTATAGACCAGGACGCGACGCCCGCAGCTTGGTTGAAGATCGCCTCCGAAATGAATTTCGTAGCTCAAACGAATTGAACAACTGCAACTTACCTTTAGATCTTATGTACTACGCTTTGCGGTGCGGCATTTTCGAGAATGATTATTTTCTTGGCATCTAGTGTGGGACACGAGCTAAAATTTGGACCCTCATCCAGTTTCAAAGGGAGGGAGCTCCCGCCGAATTTTGAATGTTTTGCGACGGCCCCTTGAGAATTCCGTTTTCAATATGGCCCTTGGCGGCGCCATGCGATAGTTGCATGTTGCATGGAGTTCATGTCAAAGACGAAGTTGATCATGTTTATCGGTGTGTTAGCCTTTATACGTACTCCTGGAGCGCCTTTCCTTCACACTTTTCGACCAATATTCGAGCGTTCTCAAATTTTTGATCGGTAGCTCCTCCTACTTCTATATAAACTCGGTGTCTCCTACCAGAAGTTCACCATCCGAAACTGCAAAGGCGTCCTCCAGGATCCAGCCTTTAGTGGATATCCGGAGTCGTCCGCGAGTGAAGCGAGTCGATTCCGATCGACAAGTGACGGAGTCCTCGTCGAAAAGGAAAAGGTTCGAGATCTCCCTCACTTGTCCCACCTTGAGAGGAGATGTCCAGGCAACACCATCTGCTGTGGAGACCAGGGATCCGAATCCTCGAACGGATTCCCCGATGCGAACAATCTCCGAAGAGCTCTCCCCTGGGGCAATGCAAGCGGCCCAATCAATGATGGAGCCTCAGGGAAAGAGTGAAGGGAGCTGTGATGCCGCTGCGGACCGTATCCGGGACAAATCGGATCTCGTCGCCAGCCTCCGAAGATTTATCTTCAGCCGAGCATCGAACAAAGCCATTGGAGCACGGGCATGGGCGGCATCGCCAGCCATCAGCGCAGGACGCGGACGCTGTGATTCTCATGGGAACGCTTTGCTGCGGAAAATTCCCAATTCTCCTGCGCTGGAATCAAGGACCGATCTTGACCGGACTCACCGATCAAGATGTCGTCAAAATGCTGATCCCATGGCTACTATTCAGCGCGAAATGGCCCGCCTGAAAATATAGAGAAAAAACCACACAAGGGATGGCGACGCGCTGAGTGGTGATTGATGAGGTCTATTTTCATACGGAGCACAATTTGTATAATTTTGAATAAGGGTGAAAAATATAAATATCGGACGACCAACCATAATTCGCCTAAGCATTGAATCTCCCACTGCGCTGAAGATGCAATGCAGTAATTTCGGGCCTTTGCGAATTCATTGAGTTGGCTCGAATATCGGTTTGAAAGCATGCCTCGTATCGGGGAGCTCGTTTGACAGGCTATTGGTCGCGACTCGCGACCCTCTTGGGCCCTATGTACCTAAATCCCTCTACATCAATCGTGTCCCCTGTCCTTCTGCATCACCGGAGCCTTATGCCCGTCTGCTCGTCAGCTCGCGGCGAAGAATGCGTTCCCCTTCGGGAAAGCTCGATGCCGGAGAACTCGATGCCGACAATTCGATGCCCCAGACGAGGCCGAAACTTGGAGGAACCTTGCAAATCAACTTGAGCGAATAAGGTCCGGTCAATCCAGATGAAGCTTATCGAACGCGGACATTGGGTCTTCGATTCCACCGCAGAAACAACTCAAGAAGTTTGAACTCAAAACTTATAGAGACCTATCTTCCTCAAAACTAGAGACGCTGAAGTATTCAGCCAGAAAATCGAGTACCGGTTGACTTCCTCGTTGATATCGCTGTTCTCGCTCGTCTATTTACGAGCGGAGCTTCTCGTCGCTACACTCTCGCGTTCCTGAGTGTGCACTTCACGCTTAGATTTTCAAAAGTATGCGGGCACCTCAGCAGATCTTCCGGGGTATTCTGTTGTTGTCCCCTTCGTTTGCGGGGGCTTGTGCATCGTCCAGAGTCATATGAAGGGATACTCATCGATCGGCGTGGGCGCTTCCAATTGATCGGCTTCTAGACGTCTGAGAAATTCGCTTGAACAACTCGCCCAAGAAGCCCACGCCCGAAGGGCTCTGAGCCAATTTCCCCGCTCGGATGAGTTCGTTCCATTACACTGAATTAGATCAGCTGTTTGCCGTCGCATCCCTTGTGAAGTCCGACTAGGAATTCATCTTTGTGTGCCTGAAAACTCGCGAATTCTCGTCTGAAGAATGACTCCGACATCTCGATCGATCGTTTCCCAGGGGGATGCACTCGAGAAAATCCACGACGGGCACGTGTATATTCGAGAAAAGCGGAGTAAGCACGGTTTCACGCAGTTCTGGCGATGTGAACGAGTCGGGGTGCGCAAAGCGCGGTTGCACACCTGCGTCACCACGGATGGAGTCGTGAAGCTAATCGTCATCCAGGGGGATCAGGAAACGGCTTGGGGAATGACTTTTCCACAATGATCCTCAGACGTCGGTAGTTTTCTCTCATGCATTCAATCGATCGAATTTCTCCAGGCGAAGGCGATCCCGATTGTATCATGCTATTTGGCCGCGACTCGGTTTCGGAATGGATCGGTCTGGCTCCGGAGATTTACGTCGTCGGAACGTTCAGCTTGTCCCCGCTCATATTCTACCAGATCCTGGTCAACCTGGCCGAGCGGGACGGATACGTCTCACCCGTATGCTACGCTCTTCTGCCCAGCAAGACTGAAGAAGTCTATCGCCGGATGCCGAGAATGCTCGGCAAGCCGACGCTAAATTCAATGGCAGTCTCAACTAATTCTGGAAGAGGTCTCCTGAATGCCTTCGCCGATGCTTTCCCTGCCGCCGAAATGCACGGCTCTTTTTTCCGTCTCGTACAGAATCTTAAGAATAATTTCGGCAAGCCGCATCCCATGGGACGCTATCGCAATGTTGCAAATTTCAACATTGCCGCACGCAGGATCACGCCTTGCCTTCGTGCCTAAAGATTGTCTGGATAATGTGATCGCGGTTCTAGCGCTTTACCTTACCGAAGAGCTCATGCCAACGCTAGAGCACTTCGAAGACACGTACGTCGGCGTCGGTTCGCTCCTCCACATCTTGCCTGACGGACGCGCAGTCCGTCGACAGCCCTTGTTCGCCGTCGAGATTTGGTCGGTGTACCAACGTACTGCGGATGACGAGTCGCGAACAAATAACTACGCTGAGCGGCTCACAAAAGACCGCAAACTGAATTTGAAGTCGACCGCCATAGCCTTTGGAAGCTTATAGATGGTTGCCGGAAGGTTCAGCATCATAGAGATATGCGCTACGCCCGCCTCATAGGAGGTTATTAAGCGAAAAAAAACGTAGGGAGTACGTCGAAGCCGACGTCAGGTTGCGGCGGACTGTTGATACTTTCCACAGTCACACCTCAATCGAATACCTCCAGGGCGTGACGGGGAACTATGAAATGCACCCGTAATCCTCTCTTTCTGCAAGTTCGTCGGGTAGCGCGGCTCTTAACTTGAATGCTTCCGGAATATCCTAAAACTAATACCTTCAAGCTTGAGATCAATACCTTGTACAGAGTAAATGAGGGATGACCCGGTGGTAGATGGAGCGACCTCGCTCGAGAATGAGTCTGTTCGGGCGATTCTTTCCCTGTGCGTAAGACGATATTCGAACGTCATGGAGCCCAACAATCGATTCTTCTGATGACAAATATCCCAATCTTGCTCGTCCGAGGGGATCGGCTGAGAAGCCTCTGCTCCCTCTACGAGACACGAGACCATTCGCATGGAGATGTCACTAGAAAGTATCAGGTGCTGTGCCGATCAGGCATCGACTTGTCCGGCATCGACTTGTCCCGGCATCGAGTTGTTCGGAATCGAGTTGTCCCGGCATCGAGTTGTCATGCACCGGATTCATGGATATCAGTATATCAGTGAACGACCACAATAATCCTGCGTCATCCTCAAGAGCCTCATAATTAGTGCCTGGAAGTTAGGCGGAATAGAATTGTCGATATAAGCACCCAATAATATGCAAGTCACAAGTCAGGCATTCAAAAATAGGCAAAATAAGCACTTCGATTCGACGAAGATAGGCGAAACTGGCGAAATAGGCGGAGAAGGTGCTTGAGATAGGCGAAATACGGATTGAGAAGGGAGAGATCGAAGAATATATCGAGAATTGAGAAGTGGGCGTGGAAGAAGAAGAAGTAGAAGAATGCCAGCAGTTTTATGATTTGTGGTGCCGCGGAACGCTCAGAACTTTATTTGAGACAAAATTATGATTCATCGGTCGTGAGATTGCACATCGGTATTGAATGATACTTCAAATTTTCTAATGTCAGCGAATGACGGCGGTCCGAGAGAATCTCCTTGTATCGAGAAAAGGATCACTCAACATCAACGCTTAGCAAGGGAGCGTATTTATGAGACGACAGATCTGCGACAGACAGCTCAGAAATTCCGTCGTCAACTTGCTCCCCTCGAAGCGCCTTCTCGGTTTGAGCCAATCTGGCGAGGCCAGTATTCATCTGGATGACTCTCTCGATCTTGGCCCTCACCGAGGCGGCTTTCGGGCCGGGTGCCGAATGCAAGCACACTCTGAATTCCTCCAGAATATTGAGCGAACTGCTTAGGGGGAGCGAGCTGCACTCCAGTTTTGTCATGAAATTCGGGAACTGTGCGTAATTGCTCCCATGATGCCATGAAAGCCAGGTCGGAGCTCAGCGTGGAGTCGTCCATGATCTCCTGGCTCCTTCTTATGGATGCAACCTCCGCGCCTTCTAGAATCGACACCACACTTCGGGCAGCCTCGAAGTTCTCTGTGTAGTACAGAGCTGCTGCCAACTACGTGCCCCAGCGAGTGAGGACCGGTTGTGGAGGGAGACCGATATTCGGCGCTAGAAGTCGAAAGGTTTGAACGCGAGAAGGAGCTTTCAAAAAAATTTCTTGACATTCGCGATCAAATTATCGACTGCCGGGAAAAGTACGCGAATCTCCTCACAGACACGGTGCATTGCATGGATAACACAAGTCACGTGGGTCATCTTCGGGAAAAGGACCTTCAAGGCATCGCCCGCTTTCTTCATGTACGCCGCCGCATCAGTGACTAGCAGAAGGACTTTGTCATTGCGGAGCCCCTCAGGCCAGAGCAGGTTCAGAGAGTTGACGAGGGCTTGAGCAACGGTAGAATGATTCGTCCTCTCCACGAATTCCGTATTCAAAAAAAAGCTCTTGATTGGTGCTGCGCAGAGAGACAACCGACGACTGTGTTTACGACGAAGCGACCTTTGACGTCTGTGGTTTCGTCGATCGAAACTCAGATGCGGTGTTCTCCCACGGAAGCTCGGATTTTCAGTGAGGTTTCATCGTAAACTTTCTTTAGATACGTCTTCCTCAACGTGGTGTGGTCTGGCAGCACTTTTCCGCAGTACTCCTCCATGAAGCCCCGGAAAGAAGGATGCCGAAGTTTGTATAGAGGAACTAGCGGAACCCGTCGCCGCTTCGCGGCGGTTGTTCTTGAGCTCTGCGTGGCGAACCGCCTTTTCAGTCATGACCGTGGTTTCCTTATCGTTTTCTAAAAGATTCATGGCTTGACAGGCGTCACGATATGTCGAGAACATTTCTCCATTCACTGTTCTCAAATCATCGAAGGATTTCGGTCCGCGAACATTAACTAAGAGTAGTCGTAGGAAGAAACATTCTTGATTATTTGGGTGGACAGTGTATATTCGACCTAATGCATCCGAAGAATGAAGAAGCATCCGAAGAACAACTACATAATCATCCGTCGGCATTCGTTCGAGAGCAGTCCGGAACAGCCGTACTCATTCCTTGTGTTCATCGAAAAACTCCTGGAGAGCGAGAACAACATCTCGACGTGTTCTAGGATCGATTCGACAACGCCGATCGTCAGCACTTCCCATGAAGTAAATTTGAAGGAATTTACTTTCAGAATCCGGCAAAGGGAGGAGGGAGGAGGGACCCCGCAAGATGATAGATTTGCCCTTGCACTTTGAATGTCGGCATGAAAGTGTCGACACAAATTTCTGTTGCGCCAAAAGACGTCATTTGGAAGCATGAATTGTACTTCCGGATATTGGTCAAGAAATGCTTCGCATCTGCCGTTACTCCCATTAATAGCGATGACAACGGTTCGGGTGGCGGATTTAGTTCCACCAATTTAACTTTCCCACCTACACAACACATTCCCGGAGCTTCATTTTTGAACCTCAAAGCACGGCAAAAAATGCAAGCATGATTCATTTCACCGATGACGATCTTCGGATGAGATCCATATTCTGAATTTGGATCGTAACGAAAAGCTGCAAAGGTCAAGTCAACAGACACGGACAGTCTCGATCGAACGTTCCGTTCGCGATTTCTCAATAACCGTGCCCTCCTCTGTTGCGCTGTTTCGTGGGAGCGGGTTCGAGTATTACAGAGTCGAGCGGTTACTCGTCGCAAATTGACTCGACTCTCTGAAGCATTTGCGCGACTCAGGGCCACTCGTGAGCGATCTGCATCCAATCGCGAAGTGCCTTGCACTCCCGTTTCATTCGACCGAGCTTGTATATCCGATCTCCGAGCAGCTGCTAATCTCGCTTCATATTGCGCATCCGTCTCCGCAACCAACGAAGCACGCCTTCTGAGTGCACTACGCGTACAACGACCGATACTTGCCCGCTTAGGTGGCATTTCGACGCTCTTTGAGCAGATCAGCGGAATTTACGTACTCGGCAAGAAGAAAATTATATTTTCCACGTGCACACACGCACAGGGGCTCAAATATATCGAAGAACATATTAGCCGGTCCTTAGAGAGCGCCCGCTGCCGGTAACATCCGGAGTGATCAGAAGACGACAATGTGCATTCCAAGGGAAAACAGTTTTTTCCCGCGAATTGGAGGAACCTACATGAAAGATTATTTGGCGTAAACCATCCTGGTGATGGGAGCGAAAACTTGGGCGAATTTTATCGCATTCCTAGGCGTGGTTTAGCCGTGCAAAAGCACAAAGCGACACACATACATTCGCGTTTATATGTAGAGATTCCTAGGCGTGGTTTAGCCGTGCATAAAGCACAAAGCGACACACATACATTCGCGTTTATATGTAGAGATATTCGATTCCACCAACATTCGACACACATCCATATTGAAGGGATTTTCTCGCGGAGAAAGTTGCACCAACTGTTGTTGCGATGCTTGTGGAGGAAGGCTGTGGAGGTCCCTGGAATTCAGACGAGCCAAGTGTCTGGAACCTCGCACGTGTTGTTGCAGGAAGTACTTTTTCGTAGCCTTCACAGGTTTGCGACAGACGTCGCACATGAGACTTTCCCCGTTCGTGCTAAAGACATCAGGGCCGAACTCTTCCACATAGAGTCGGAGTTTTTGCCGTGTCGATTCCTTGTCGGGGCATTTTTAGTCAGTTTTCTTCGGGACGCGGAGAGAGAAATTTTTGAGTCTAGTAGTCTAGTAGTCCTCCGAGATCACTCCGAAACTTCGAACACACTCAATACGTGCCGAATAACGAAGTTCGCGTGATACAGAGCGATATCTCCCAAATGAGCGCGAAGTATTCAAATCTGATAGACAACGATCATACTTTCAAGAGACTTGGCGCTAAAGGCAGGTCTGGCGGAAATAGGCATTTTAGGCGGAAGTAGGCATGTTAGGCGAAGAAAGGCATTTCAGGCGAAAACAGGCATTCTGGGCGGAGAAAAGCATTATGAATTATGAGCGAATATATGCAATCCGCCTAACTCCCTGGCTTTACTCATTATTATCATATTGTTTTTCTGACTTGAGACGCCTCATTGACTGACCCCACGACTGGATGATCAGCTCAACGTACGCCCCATCGATACGCTCTCTGCTGGATCACAGTGCAATCCGCGATGGAACAGTTCAATGCATGTGATGGATAGATCTCTCTGACTGCGGGAAGACATCATCGATCGATCTATGAAGCCGTCGGGGAGTTTCTCTCCACTCCTAAGAGGAAGACTAGAAATCCTTGGAATCATCGTTCCACTGACTCTGACTTCGAGGAAACTATCCGACGGGGACGCTCTTTCCGAACATCTCGAATTTCATTGGAGCTACTACGGGGAAGTCTGCGAAAATTTCGGCCGAAATAGGTTGCACGGAAGACACCTCGCTGGAGTCGAAGAAAACTTGCGAATCACGACCGGGAGCGTTGTAGCTCCGAACATGCATATTTTCCATGATACCTTTCAAGAGTTTCTCAGAAAATTTTACAAATCTCGGTCATGTTCGATCAAGAATAACGACCACCGGCCGCTGATTGCCCATCCTCATAATATTCTTGGGACTGGACGTTTCGCTCCACCGTCCTGTGGCGAACGACGAACATGGCAAACCATGAGGTCTTGAGGGCTTCCCCGACGCCTCTCCCAGGAGGCGAGACCTTTCAGAAGTCAGAAATGACAACAGACCGCTCGTCTGAAGGAATGGGGCACCCGTTCTCGGAATCATTCGCAAGATGGACGCGATCTTGCCACACGCGAGAGAGGGAGAAGGTCTCCAAATCCCAGCGATCTATCTGAAGATCTTTTAAGAGCGACCTCCAGAGATCAACAATCGTGGAACTGGATATTTTGATGACAGACGGACTGGACTGGACGGCATTCAGGGCCCGATGTTTTTTTCTTTATAAACATCCGCTTTATTTTGCGTGGAGGATAATACAGAAATTTCGTCACGCATGCATGAGACAGTCCTGCGGAAGACTGAGGTAAGCAAGAATCGCTTTTCTTTGAATCGCGTTGAATGATTGTGGATCGGTCGAGGGGGGGGGGACTTTGGCGCTGGGAGCAAGTAGTAGCAGAAGGGAGAAGACGTATAGATTATGGAACGGGAGAACGTCATAGGTCTCGAAGAGTGGGCCGGACGGGGTACTGGACGCGAGGTTACCGACTAGTCTAGGACCTCTCTTCTGTAGCCTATGGATTTTATCTGTGAGATATTTGGCGGATCCGCCGTATATTGGTAGCATGAATCTTATGTTGGACTCGACTAGGGAATGGTAGAGAGAAAGTTTGAAGTCGACCGGACAGACGGAGCGTACTCTGGCAAGGACAGCAAGACCCCTGCGGATGTTTCCGCACAATCTGTCTATGTGTTGCTTGAAATTGAGCTTGGCATCAATAATAAGTCCAAGGAATCTATGATGCTGCCCGCCCTCAATAAGGTCACACAGGCAGGTCGAACCGCTGCCGCTGCAGGAGGCACGGTGGACCCGAATGTCGAAGACTGGGGATAGTCTGTTGAAAGATATGAACTTGGTTTTGGCAGAATTTAATACCAGACCGTTCACATGCATCCATCGGTTGACCTCAGAAATACACGCAGAAGCTCGTAAGCCGAGTCGGTGAGGATCTGGGTCGGACAGCAGAAGGGTGGTGTCGTCCGCAAGGGAAGGGCCTGGCAGTCAGGCAGACCCTCAAGGAGATCATTCATGTAGAGAATGAACAAGTTTGGACCGATCACGCTACCCTGGGGGACACCCGTGCGGACGCAACCGGGCTGGCTAGTCTGTGTACCAGTTTTGAATATTTGTTTCCTGTCTCTCAGATATGAGTGGATCAGCTCCAATGAGTAACCCCTGTAGCCCAGTCGGTCCAGTTCCCTCAGAAGTCGAGCATGGCAGACGGAGTCAAACGCCTTACTAATGTCGCAGAAAATTGCAACACAGTGGAGATTACTCTCCAAGCAATTAACAACATAATCGATGAGGCAGAGCGCCGCCTGGTCACAGTTGCGCGCCTTCCGGAATCCGAACTGTCTATCGCTCAACAAGTCGTTTCTCTCAGCAAAGGCAATGATCTGGTCACTGAGTGTCCTCTCAACTATCTTATTCGCAATCGGGAGAAGCGATATTGGTCTGAAGTTTGCAACATTCGAGCGTGAACCAGACTTGTGAACCGGGTGGAGAAGAGCTGTTTTGCAGACGTCAGGATACGTGTTTGACCACTTTGAAAATTCTGCCCGGTATGCCATCAGGTCCTGCTGCTTTGTTTGGGTTAGGTTAGGTTACCGACGGGTGGTCGAGTGGTTAGCGCGTTTGTCACTACTCGTGCATAGCCGCAACGACGCCGCTCGCGCGGGAGGCGGTGTGGGTTCGATCCCTGCTGCCGGCAAAATATTCCTTACGGAAACGCAGGTACTCGCCTTGATCCTCCTGGGTACATTTGCTCTATGGATCCGTCCTCGGAAGCAATGTGAATAACAGTACCCGGGACGTTAAACCTTGGCTGTGTGGATCAGCCCGAAAAAGTTTAGGTTAGGTTAGGTTAAGAAGAGGAACGTGAATCGTGCGTTGTCGTAAATTGATCAACTCAGCTTCCGGAATGGTACTCGCATCTGTGTGTTCAATCTTATCCTCGGAGTGGCCGTCATTTCCCGAGCTCGTTGCGGACTCATTGAAGACGGACCAATCAATGGTGATATTGTAATGCTTGTAGAGAGGCTGCTGAAGCAGGTATTCCAGCCATTTATTGATTGTGGACTTTCTCACAAACCCACTAATTTATGATGATTTGTGTACGATGTTCTTCTTCAAATTGACGCTGAAAGCACAATCATCGTCAAGAGATCGCGGCATCGAACCATGGTGTCGACATCCACCGGGACACTGATCACCCGCCCAATTATACCATATGATCTCTCGTGACGTAAACGACGAGTTTGCATATAAGGAATTCGCGGAGAAATCAGCCCCTCGAACACCGTATCCTGTTTTGGAAGGTCCACCGGCTTAGGAGGATGGCTGTACCAGTTAACTTTACTGAGATCGGGGATCTTCCTTCCTTGACAGACCTTATAACAATTGTGGCAGAGTCTGAACAAGTAGGTAAACATTTTCATCCGGGAAATATGGAATCAGAAAATTTGCCATCACCGAATCGACGGCCTTCAAATCTTGTTTGAACCAGATGCGATCGCACACATCGCATTTGTGTTCGAATTCATTTTCGAGTAACATGTGTCGGAAGTGTTGTGTCGCGCGCCCCCATACCTGCTCATACCTGGAACATCGCACTATCTCCGGCTCCATTTTATGTGAAGCGCCGTGGCTTATGTCCTCAACAGATCCGAGACTCTCATTCTCCTCATTGCTTGACAATGAGGCAACTTTGGGCTTTTCGCTTGAGACGCCTCCTACTAACATCTTTCGGCCTCATCTGGACGGTCGCACAATCGAAGTTGATCAGTATGCGAACGCAGACACCGCGATTATCAAAAGGGATATCGCAGGATAACGAATCCCGCATTAGATTTGATGAGTTCTGATGATCGCCCGAATTCTCCTGAAAATCTCTTTCCAGACCGCTGGTAGGGATAAATAGTTCCAGAAGGTCAGATTTCTCGTGTACGTCGCAGAATGCTAGTTCAAGTGCAGAAAGGTAAGCCGTCGAAAGACAACCACGCTGAAGCGCGGACGGGCAGTGTGGGGCCACCTGGAGTGAAGTTCTCGAATTTTGAGTGAAAAGTTGACTTTGCTGGAACACAGTGCAGGTGTGACTTTGAGGAATTATTCCGGAAATTGAGGACGGCAATCCGGAGTAATCCGTTCGAAATAAGGAGGAGCAGCCCAGGGAGTACCCAACGGACTCCCATTGGTGAGATTTTTCCCACCGGCCTGGTAATTATCCGGCCTAGAAAACCCCGTTCGGCTAGGGCAGTTTTCGTTCGGCTTGATCCAACTACATCGAGTCCATCTTGCCCCGAGTGAAGTTTAAAGACAGAATCCAGGTGATTATACGAACCTCCACAAGCTTCGGATATGACCACGGATGAAGGAAATGACGACGGAAGACTTCAAGTGACTTGCCCGGAACAGAGTGAGTATGCCTGAGTTAAGCACCCGATGCCTACACGGCCTTCCCGATGTGATCCCGATTCGGAATCTTCAGAGACCTCTACCCTTCATTCAGAGAGTTCCGGGCGCTCCGAAACCCGTGAGATGTCGCGCTCGCTGAGCGACGAAATGGCGCAAACGGGGGATGCGAGTCCACGGTGTGGCCGACATGGAGATCTCAAAGTATCCCGCGAGTCGATGGGACCAGATCGAGGAGAAGCAGACCAAGCAGTAGCGGCGGTCGATACAAGGTTGATCGGACGCCCGGGAGCCAGCCGGCGACCAAGCGCAGGCGAGAAGTCCCCAGGGATGACCGCCACCAAGGGGAGAGGAGAACGGGGAAGAACGCCCCAAAACCAACCCCAAAGACAACCGGGGGAGCGGGAGCGGACGAAAGCCGCAAGACCGCAATCCTCGTGGCAAGGGGCCGAGAGGAGGACCCGGAGGCTCCGGGCTCCCCAGCAGGCCGAGGTCAAACCCCTAACGGCTGTGAAAGCATCTGACCCAAATAAAGCATTAAACCATTAAAGCGCCCGTGATGATCGAAAAGCCGAACTCGATCAGAGGAAACCTCGAAACCTACAGACCAATAACCATCTCCCCGGTGCTATACCGTATATTCATGAAGATCTTAGGAACTAAGATATCAGATTGGATGGAGGAGAACGAGATACTGGGCGAGATGCAGGCCGGGTTCCGGAAGGGTAGAAGAGGTGAAGACAACATCTTCATACTGACGAGCGCGATAGAACTGGCCAGGATTCAGGAGGGAGGCCGGATCTGCTGTTTTCTGGACTGCTCGGCTGCATACGACAAGGTGTGTAGAGACACCTTATGGATGACCCTGAACGAAATAGGGCTGAACCCAACTTAGGATAGAATTGCTTCGGAGAATCTACTCGGGCACCAGGAGCAAACTGATGTCCGGGGATAGAACTTCGGGATGGATAAAAACCACAGAGGGACTACGCCAGGGATGTCCCGAAAGCCCGATTCTTTTCCTTCTCTACATCTCCGCGCTCGAGGCCCGTCTACAGAACAGTGGATGCGGTTTCAGAGTAACAAAAAGAGGAGATTTCTGGAATGTCAGAGAAAGAAGTTCTTCAACATATCCGGACTTTAGTTTGCCGATGATCTCATCCTGATCGGAAGGAATCACTCAGAGCTGGAAAAATTGTTAGAAATCACGTCCCAGTTTGGGCACGAGAAGAAACTGACTTTCAATCCAGCGAAAAGTGCGATTGTGACCTTCTCAAAGTGCGGTATAGGCACAGAGAAACGTCTACAGGTCCAAGGTCGAGATATACAAGAGACACGCAATACAAATACCTGGGAATTACTGTATCAGATTCTGGCCACTACCTAGATGCCCAGGAGGACATCTGGGCAGAGAAATCTCAGAAAGTCCTGAACCAATTGCGAGCGAGAGCACTATGGGGATTCAACAGGTTCGAAATCTCCAAGACCCTATGGAAGGCGGTAGCCGTACCAGCGCTCACCTACGCTAACGCGGTAACAGTAATGACACGGACTCTGGAGAACAAAATATCAACAGCACAGAACGAGGCGGGAAGGTACGCTCTTGGGGTCCCCGGCAGTAAAGCGGCAACGGAATTCGTCACAGGAGAACTGGGCTGGTCATCTTTCAGGGCGCGAGAAGCCCAAAGTAAGTTGCGATATTTTAACAGAGTGAAATCCATGCACGACCACAGATGGCCGAAGGCCATAGTGAATATGATGGATCAGTGCGGAGTTAGGACAAAGGCATATCGGAGACTGCAGGAGCTGGAGCGTGAATTCAAATGTGACGACCTCACGTTAACTTTCACGCAAGGAGGAAAACCGCTCCACGGAATTCTCGACAGAGCGATTAAAGGAAGAATTAGCGAGGTTGAAACAAGCAAGTGGAAAGACTCGATGAGACTGAAAACTAGCCTGACCCGATACAGGACAAATGCGCCGGAACGAGGGGTAGCTAAGTGCCAGTGCTCCTGCCAGTGCTGGTTCTTGAAGACGAACTTCTCGGGCATCTCATGATACCGGAGTAATCGAGAGTCTGTGAGGTCGTCTGGAAAACTTCCGTTTTCCTCTTGCAGTTCTCGGCAGCGACGATTCCTGTCGAAAACCGCTGTAAGCGTTGAGAGTCGATCTCTAGCTGAAGTCAGAGAAGCTTCTTCATCTCCGGACTGGAAACGAACGCTTTCGAAATCTGGCAAATTAACTTGTAATCTCGTGACAGCATCGCTTCGATCGTTCAATGAAAAACCGAAGATCCGATGAGCTGCCTCCGGTGCACATACGTAGCGCGTGTCCCAATATGAGTTGATTTCATCGTGATCGACCATCTCTGTCGGTGAAGACTGTCGCATAAGGCGCAGAGTTCGACGTTTATGTGGGCGTTGAAGAGTCGCGTCAGATATGGATAGTATGGCACCACAGATCGATTGTCGAGTTGAGTGCCTCGGCACATGACAGAACGACCGTCTTGTCGACGGCGATATTCCGGGTATCCTCCAGCTGAGAGGGAGGTTTCTTCTCGGAAGGCTTTAGGAAAGCGTTTCGAACATTGTCCATTGATCATGCGCGGCGCGTTGGGATTTTGTTTTCCACATGGCCTATGGATCATGCATGTGAAAACTATCTTGTGCAGCGTTGGATTTTCGGCAGGATCGGGCAATTCGGCAGAGATCAAAGCGTCGACTTCATTTGGGGTCCTCAATTTTGAATCAGCTTTGAGCGTGAGGAGCATATGCATGTGAGGTAGCCCTCGTTTTTGGAATTCAAGCTCGTAGATGTAGGCGGCCACTTCCCCGAGGACTTGAGTCCTGACAACTTCGTCACAGAACGCTCTGATTTTGAGTTGGAAAACTCGAGCAACCAAATCGGGTCGATCGGATGCGTTCTGGCCATGAGCTAGATTTGTCGCTATCTCGGGCCATGCCGGGTTGCACGTGAATGTGAGGAACAAATCTGGCTTGCCGTATTTCGAAACAATACTCATGGCGTCCTGATCTCGGGCCGCCAGTGAATGTCGCCGCGAGGATTATTCTACGCCCAGGTGGCCCGCTGTGATCTGAGTCGCTTAACATATAATCCTGGAGTCCTCGAACAGTATCGAGCCGTAGTTCTCGCTGATTCTGACGGATATAAGTCAAGCGGTTCATTTCTATCTTCAGCCAACTGTCGACCAAGAATTGCTGCAAAAGCTTTCCCGCATGGTGCAAGGGATTGAATAGAGCAGCGGTTCCCAACCTGGGAGCCGTGGCTCCTAGAGGAGCCGCGGGACTTCACTGGGGGAGCCGCGGACGAATTTCTGGTGTAGGTCCGGGCCGTCAGGGTTTGTCAATTCCAAGGGAAGGTTCCGAAACGGATCGACTTCATCTGCCACGGTTGTGTTCCCGCCATTCGGTTCAAACCTATTCCGCCCAACTCTATCGAAGCGAATAAAATGAAATTGTCTTCTCAGTGAGTATCTCGCTCTGATTTCTCATACTCGGAAGAGTCCGCTGCATCCGCCTCAGTTGCCGGAATTGAGCTGCGAATGGTCCTTTTAGGGGAAAAAGAAGGGAGAGTAGGTAGGAGCCGCGGGAGCCGCGTGGGCACTGGGTATCCTGGGAGTCGCGTGGGCACTGGGTATCCTGGGAGCCGCGTGGGCACTGGGTATCCTGGGAGCCGTGTGGGAATTCTGGGTTCGCTAGGGAGCCGCGGAGCCAAAAAGGTTGGGAACCGCTGGAATAGAGGATCGCGAGCGAACAGCAGATAAGAATAATATTCTTTCTGAGTCACCCTTGTCCGCTTTGATGAAGTCGGATCTCGCCGTTCAATTTGAGGATGCCACCCTTCAACGCCGGTGGGGAAAAGTAGTGGATACGAAAGCGGATCGCATAGCTTGTCTAAGTAGTTGATGAATTTGAGATCACCGCTTATCTCGTGTACAACCAAGAGCCTTTCTCCCGGAATATTTATTACATTTATACCATACTAGCGGAACCCGTCGCCGCTTCGCGGCGGTTGTTTTTGAGCTCTGCGGGGCGAACCGCCTTTCCAGTCATGACCGTGGTTTCACTCAATGTTAGATATGTAGGGATTGAGATTAATGCGTCGATGATTTCAATGGGCTTGCCATTGTGAAAAGAACGCTCGTCATCATTCCTTAATATCCGAGTTATATCAGGAGTTTATTAGTTTATCGTTTATTTTATCAGGAGTTCTTCGTATTCTTCTCCGGCACCTTTTTCTTTCCACCACTGGAGAAGCTTGCGGGAATCCTTATCGGTAGGTCGGGTCTCGAAGCTCGAATTGCTCGTCGACGTAAGCACTCATTTGCCACCATATTCTCGTAGGAGAACGTTGCGGATGCAAACAACTTTTCCTTCCGCGTTCTTCAACCTATCCGTATGTTCAGACCAGAGTCCCAACGATATGATTCTCTTTGTGTCGTGAACCAAACGAATGTTTTTCGTCACGCGCGTCACTCCATCTTTGCAAGTGAATTTTCGGGGTTCTCCTACTTCATATACAATTCCAGTGACGTCTACGGCTCTGTTCATGGGCGCGTGTACCATCTCCAGAATGGTCATAAAGTTCGTTTCATTCTTTGGGAGAGCCTCCCCGTTGATGGGGATCACATCACTTATCTGAAACGGGGGTGTCATGTTTCTGTCTATAATCGGCGGAAAGGGAGTCTTATACTATTATTATCCATGCACGATTATTGGGTCATTCGGATTACCCATGTCAGCTGTAGCTCGCATGGATGGTCGGTGATTTTGTATTTCGGATTACTCGGTCGGGTTTTGAAGCCCATGATTTGGTAGCAGCTTCCAACCTCAAGCCGATCGAAGTACTCATCGCACAGCGGCTC
Source organism: Galendromus occidentalis (assembly GCF_000255335.2). Taxonomy (NCBI): domain Eukaryota; kingdom Metazoa; phylum Arthropoda; class Arachnida; order Mesostigmata; family Phytoseiidae; genus Galendromus; species Galendromus occidentalis. The sequence goes on from NW_003805458.1 coordinate 567,478, forward strand.
TGCAACGATCACACTGATTTCTGCTGAAGGTGACAACAGCAGAGGGTCCGCCTTACTGGCACTTAGTCGAGCAAGGATGCTGAGGACGAGGAACAACAGATCTTACTCCGAGCCGGGACTACTGGAATCCACATGTGTCAGATGTGGAATGGTACCGGAAACCACAGGCCACGTCATCTGCGAATGCAACGAAGCATTCTTCGAGGAAGAGGAAATACTGAAACGACTGGGACTTGACAGAGATCCCTCCTCGAGGATGATACGCTACACCAAGAGACTCCTACAGCAGTGGGAGGAAGAAACTAACAATATCCGCTGAGACTACTCGCCACTGAAGTGAAAGTGTCATTTAAAGAAACTTAAATGAGGATAAATAAATACCAATTCCAATACCAATTAAAGGGCTCGGATACGACCCGTAAAGGAAAAAAAAGGTTAGGTTAGGTCGATCTCGCCCAGTCGGGCCGCTATTTCGAAAGGCGACGGTATATGGAGCCCGCGGAATTCAATCTCTCTTCTACGCGGAAGGTCCTCGTCGGGGTCAACGTGGGAAATAGCCGCAGCCACTGTCCTCTCACCAAGGCAAGCGAAATATTCATTGATCTCATCTACATCGAGTCCCACCGCGCCTGGCAGCAGTCCCACGGACCTCGATTTTCCCCTGAAGAAAGAATTTATGATTCTCCACGAGGTGGCAGGGCATCCCGTAGCCTCCCTGAACCTTGCTCTGTAGAAACTGTTCTTGGCCCTTTTGATCAGTCTCTTCAGGATCGCATTGTACGACTCGTAAACAATTTTCGCCTCAAGAGTGGCCCGGGCCTGTACGTGAATCCGGGCCTCAAGCTCTTCCGAGCAGTCTGGATAGCGAAACATCGTTGTCGCACGCTGTCGGCACAACACAAGACGAATTCGGGGGGAACCCATCCTCAATTCTGAAAGAACAACGATTCGCGATAAGCTACAGAAAAAAAACGGAACAATAGCAAGGGAACAGGGACTAAAAGTTCAAGAAGGTCAGATTTCATCTTGTTGCACCATCGGGGGAGACATATGATTACTTCCCATATCCGACGACATCGAGTCAATCTTGCCCCGAGTGAAGTTTAACGACAGAATCCAGGTGATTATACGAACCTCCCCAAGCTTCGGATATGACCACGGATGAAGGAAATGACGACGGAAGACTTCAAGTGACTTGCCCGGAACAGAGTGAGTATGCCTGAGTTAAGCACCCGATCCCTACACGGCCTTCCCGATGTGATCCCGATTCGGAATCTTCAGAGACCTCTACCCTTCATTCAGAGAGTTCCGGGCGCTCCGAAACCTGTGAGATGTCGCGCTCGCTGACCGACGAAATGGCGCAAACTGGGGATGCGAGTCCACGGTGTGGCCGACATGGAGATCTCAAAGCATCCCGCGAGTCGATGGGACCAGATCGAGGAGAAGCAGACCAAGCAGTAGCGGCGGTCGATACAAGGTTGATCGAGACTTCAAGTGACAATATATATTCGAATTTCAAATCCAGTCGACATCGTAGCGTCGGGCCAAGCGCTGAAAGCCAGCAAGTTGAGAAACTCGAGCCGCGGGACCCGGCTGCGTTGGAATCCGATCTTCGCAAGCTTCACAAAAAACTTCGGAAGTACGAGCAGCAATGGATGGCTAAAGACGCGGAAGTCAAGGAAAAAGAACTCGCCCTCGAGGAGTTACACCTGAAACTCCAGCGGACCGTCGAAGATTCGAAAGCCGAGCTCGAGAATCGCGACCGTTACCTGAATAGGTACTAGCGCGGGCATCGAAGCTCTCGATTCCCGCTTGATTCTCGGCGGCCAGGGCACTCGAAATTTGTGACACCTCGAATCTGATCGATACCTGAAGTTCCTGTCTGAAAAGGTTTCTCGTTCGTAGTTTACAGGAAATCGTCGAGGCCCAGGCGGAAAAGATCCGCGAGGCGGAGGCGCAGCGAGGGAAGCTCGAATTCGAAGCCAGAGACCTCAGGCTCGAGTTGGAAGATATAACCGAAGAACTTCAGCGGAAGATTTCCAAGATGGAAGATCAGCTCCTGCAATCGGAAGAGGCTCTCTTGAAGAGTTCTGCAGAACAGAAAGATGCGGTGATTGCTGATCTCAGGAAGCAGCTCGCAGACAAGACCAATGATTACAATCGCATGCAACAGGAGTTGAAAACCTTGGACACTTTCGCGGTAATGAGGCAGCGTCTGGATTCATTGCTCGGTGAAGTGACCTCGTGTCATCGACAGATGGATACACTCACCCAAGGCATCGTTGATAGGGACCAGGAGATCAAAGAGAAGAATCAGATCCTTCGGAAACTGACTAAGGAAATCAACGATACAACAGCAACCAACGCGGAACTGCAGCGAAAGCTCGACCACAAAGTACACGAGCACCAGGCGCTCCGCGAGAATTTCCGACGCACCGAAGAGAAACTTTGCGGTATCGCAAACCAAGTGCTCACCGGTGAGGCGATTCTCGGTCACATCGTGGACAAGGTCATGCCGAATTCGAAGACCCAACTCGGAACGGATTCTTGGGAATCTCTTCCCGACGAGATTCTCCAGGCGGTAGATAATCTGGTCGACGCTGCGTCCAGGACCGACTCGCTGGAGCGAGAGCTGAACGGGCTACGCCGCCTGCTCGAGAAACTCTCGCCGGAAAGCGAAGCCTCCGAAATCATGAGCGAAAACACCGAGTCTCTGGAGATTTCTGAAGTGGCACGAGGAGCGTCTCGGGGTCACCCGGACAAAACTCGAGCGGACATGGCTCGAACCCTGGAAACGTTGAGAATCGTCGAGTCAGAGAAGCTCTTGTTGCAACGGGAGTCGCAAGAGATTCTGGCGGGTCACCTCACGGAGATATCGAGCTTGCGGAAGTCGCTAGCTGAGTGCGAGGCCGCTCTCTCGGCCTGCAGAGAAGAGAATGAGAAGCTGAAAGCCCTCGTCGATCGTGACCTCGTTCCACCGACCGGGACAGCCGAGACTCCAAATCAAGTTGAGGAATTACTGTCGAAATTAGAGAATCTCGAGAAAGAGAAAGCGCTTCTCCGAACGGACTTGGCCGATGTGCAGAAGCAACTCGAACAGGCGAGAGTCGAGATTCAAAATAAGACCTCCGAAATAGAAGGGATGACCAGAACTTCGTCGAGGCGGCAGAACGACCTGACTCTGTTCGAAGAGAAGCTTCAAGAGCTCAGAGCCAGATTTGAATCGAAGCTCCACGCCTTGAGCGACGAGTTGACGAATTCTGATATGGAGAAGAAGTCGCTCGCGGCGAAAGTTTCCACGCTGGAGAAACAGATCGAAGATAGCGAGGCCACCTTGATCATGTTTCGGAATGCCGTCGATCGCCTGGAGAAAGAACTCGCTCTGAAGTCCGGGGAACTGGAGGGATTGATGAAAAGACTCGAGGTTTCAAACTATAGAAAAACTGGCATATCAGCTCAGCTCAGAACATTTTTCCGAAAAATACGTCCGACAAAATGAACCGAATAAAGGGAACGATACTAACGATGCTCGACTATCGATCACATATCGGAAGCGCGAGCTATCGTGTTCTGAGGCCTATAGTTCTAGCGAACCCGGCTACTCCTCGGGATTATGGAACTCCTTCGGAGTCGAGGACCCCTCAAACTCCCCGATTGGTTGGGCTTCAGGGCTCCGGTGTCGGGGTGCTCCACGCAGTACAGAGACCCGCCGTAGCACGACTCCTGGATGACGCGGGGATTCGGTTGGGAACAGCTCTTGAGAGAAGGAGTGCCGGGCCTCGGTGTCTTCCGTCGAAGCCAGCTCGGTGAAAAAATCGATGGCCGAAATATGCTCCATCTCTGTTCGATTTTCTGCCGCCCGCTCATATCGGGTCCTAGATGGATCACTCGTCGTCATCGGAAGACCTCTTTCACCAAGGCCGCTGCGCCTGGTCTCCGAGTCAATGCCCGAGCATCGCGCGAACTCTCGGTCTCAAGAAAAGGCTGAGAGAATTCAGACCCTCATCCTCGGTCAGTCGACTGACTGAGACTTCGACATCTTGACAGAAGCGGGTCATTCCGGCCTCAGTTTCTTACCTTTGCGGAGACAATGTTTGGCCCCGACCTGAATTTCGCCGCTACGTCTTGCACACGCGGTGTCTCCCGGAGGTACGCCCGAGTACATCGGTCGCTCTCCTTCCGGATAAACGTGGTCGGTTCAAAACGACGGTTGCACACATATAGGATACTCTGCTACAGTCTTCTTCGTTTTTCGGGACATAGAAGTTAAGCGTCGATGGTCGCATGTATGGAACATGGAATATCTTGTCGACTCGAGTGGAAGAAAAACCTCAGTGGCGAAGAGCGAACACATGAACGAGAGAACTTATCCCCCAAAGAGCGTGGGAATGATCAAAATCTGCCGTGGTCCGTCGGGCCGAAGGCGAATCGCTGCTCAAGTCACGCTTAGAACGTTCGAGTTCTCAGGTGAGCCTTGAGGTTGCACCGAACTCCGTCGGAATCGGATCGGAAGGAGAACAGACCCCCTCAAGGGCGGCTAGTCAGCCTCGTGAATTTCGGAGCCTCGGCATCCGTGGCGAATTGAGCGACGAGTTGACGAATGGTGGTGCGAAGCATATGATGCTCAGAGAAGTTACGCATGAGCCGACGAGCCTGATGAGTTCCTGAAATCACCCCACAACCTTGTGAGATGCCAACACGGTAGATCAGGAGGAATCGCGCGAGAAAATCTCGCCGGCTCGTCCTTTGTTTTTGCTCCACGGGTTGGTGAAGTTCGCCTTGTCCTCCACCTTACCCTCGAGACCCCGATGGCAATAACTTCTTCTCGCTACTACCGTAATAGCGGCGGGGGGGGGGGCACCACCGTGGGCGCTATAGCTTCTTCGTAAGGACCCAACTTAAGCGTGAGAGAGCCCTGAAGAGGGAGCGACTCGGGGGGGGGGGGTCAGCCCTCACGGTGGGTGAGGCAGCACGTTCCGCGAAAACTCCGACAATTTTCGCCGGGACACCAAACTCATGTGCGGTTCAGAAATATCGTATCAAAGGAAAACACCCTGCCCGCTCCATGATCCCGTGGGACTTCCTTGAGACTGCGACCTCAAACTGTAACTGTTGTCTGCAGAAAGAGGCATCACCAGAGGCAATCTGACCTCGGGGAGGCTGCTCGTATGGCACCACATCGTCGCACTCCCACCAACAGCTCAACATGACTCCCCCAAAGGAGCGCCGGACTCCGTAGAGGTTTCCCTTAGGGACCCCTCCTCCATCTGCTCTACGTTTCTGGAGAATCGCGGAGTATCGATTCTTCATCCCCATCGACGAGGGAAATATTCTCCAGAGTTTCATGCTTCACACGAGGCTCCGAGTAGGAGAGAGGCTCCGGAACTCGACCGGATCAATCGATGCTCCGAGCGCATAGAGAGGAGTCGCTTTCCATTTCGATCCTTGATGTCCGAAAACCCGGAGATTCCCTACCTGTTTCGAATGCCTCAGAATCTGCGAAAAATACCCGCGTCAATTGAGAGAGACCCCGAAGTGATTATTGATATTATGAGAACTCTTGAGGCATTCGCCAACTAGAAGATCGAGATTTTGAGAGCCTCAACGAACGAAATTCACTCCGTCCACGGAGCGGGGAGAGACGAATTTTGAACGGTTCGTCCCATCCGTAATGCGACTTCTTTCATTGAATTAATTTCCAGACTCTAATTCATTCCACTATGGCTGCCACGCTATTCTACAGTTGTAGCTCTAGGTGTGGCCCCTGGTAGGTGGCCATGGTACCCATGACGGCCGCAGCATTGCCCCTCTGGACAACTAAGGAAAAACGCTGCAAGAGGTACTCGCTGGATCGCCTGCAACCGGTCGCCTCCTCCACCAGCTGTCCCACCGTCCTGAGTAGTGATCTCGTGGCTGGTCCCGGCCCGCCCAGGGTTTCGAAAGCCAGGGGTGCGACTAAGTAATTGACGCTCAGCTCGCTGTACTTCTGGAGCTTGAGAGCCTCCGCTCTGGCGCCTGCAGAGCCCGCCGATAGGCTCCCGGCGTCGACATATGAATTGGCTAGAGTGTTGACAACCGTTCCGTTCCATACAAGGGCCTTTCCTCTCTCGAAGGGCACGAGTGTCATGCCATCGGGTCTCTTGCCATCGTTGCGGCTCAGTCCTTGGGGTTCCCTCAGATTAGGTATCTGAGCGGTGCGAAGAGCCCGACTGAACGTCTCGTTAATTTGGGAGTGGCGAGACCACCTTCCGGCGCTCATTCTGCAGGACAGCCCGTGCGTGCCGGTCGCACGAGCAGGTGTGAGGGGTGACGATTTTAGCTCCGAGGCGGAGGCCCACGCAGATTCGCACCGTGCCGTTGGCGAGAAGGGTCCCAAGGCTCGCGGATGGCAGGCAGTGCAACCACGCGCTGGCACCGGGGCTGGATACAGCCAGGAGTCTAGCTCGGTCCCTGTTCGAAGTCATGCGGCTCCGCAGATCGGACATTCGTTCAAGGCCAAGGACCGCATCCCACTCTCTCTGCACCCGTTTCTTCTCTGGAGCTGTTCTCTCTTCTTTGGTACAGAATCGATCAACTAGGGCTGCCTGCGTCGCGGAGATGGAGGAGAAAGCTTGCTCGGATGGCAAGTCCTTGACCATATTCTCCGTAGAGTGGACCGAGGACAGTATGCACGAGGTGGCAAGGTCCAGTACGGAGCGGACGCCAACCCCCCCAATCGAATCGGCAACCTGCTGTGTTGGCATGAACTGCTGCGGTCAATGTTGAGTATCTTCTCAAGGGCAAC